>NW_027185575.1:3383604-3421341 GCF_028583685.1 Petaurus breviceps papuanus
GTGTCTGTCCCTACCTCTTTTTGTCTCTGTCTCTGTTTTCTCCTCCCTCCCTTCATCGTCTCCATCCTGTTCTGTCACTGCTGCTCCTAGTCTCCAATCCCTCATATATATTCACCCCAGTTTTTACAAATCTAAATCACCAGAGCCCAGACTCTAGAACGAATTCAAGTGCCAGCCAGATACTAAGTTCAAAGAGGGCCATCACCAGCTTGGTCTCACATGGAGGAGGGTGACAGGGGTTAGCCACAGCAACTCTCTCAGACCATCTCCTAATCGCACGGGGAGAGGTTGAGACTTGCTGAGTACCCAAGCTGGTAAAATCACAGATACATGCAGTAACTGAAATAAGCAGTCTGTGCTGCACCTACCTGATATAGAGATAAACAAAGGATATTTATCATCAGTCTGTCAGCCCAGCCCTGCCTTCAGTAGCAGGGGTATCACCAGACAAATGCATCATCAGAGCCTGCTGCTGAACAGGAAGCCGGGTGCAGAGATGTGCCTGATTTCATTTCACCTCTTGGTTATGATCATGTACCCTCACTTGTCTGATAAATTTGATTAATCTCTGGTTGGGGGAGAAGGGTTATGCAGCCTCCCCCCTAGAAAATGTCTATAAATTACTGATCTGTAAGGCTTTTTTTTTCGACCTGCGTTTTGAAAAGGGACTGCGGCATTCCATGACTCCCATCTATATATGATGATAGCAGAAGGATGGCAGTAGTAAAAAGATGGTCTGTTTTTGTTAAGAAGAATAAGACAGTCAGAGAAGTCATATAGTCCAACCGCATTATTTTATTTTATTTTTATTTTTTTAAGCAATCGGGGTTAAGTAACTTGCTCAAGGTTACACGACCAGTTACTTCTGGGTGTGATGCTGAGTATCTGAGCCCAGATTTAATCCCCAGGTCATCCCGACACTGGAGCCAGTGCTCTTCCTCTCTGAGCCACCTGGCCGCCCCTCCAACACCATTATTTTATAAAGGGGTAAACTCAGCTTCAGAGAATTAAGTCACTTGCCCAAGGTAGGATTATAAACCAGTTACTCTGACTCCAAATCCATTGCTCTTTCTACTTTGAGGCATTAAATGAACTCCAAAATTTCTCACTGGCAATCTGGCATTATTCATTTGTTTTCCTTTAGATTGTGAGGTCTCTGGAAATGGGGACTGTTTTTGCCTTTCTTTGTACCTACAATGCTTAGGACAGTGCCTGCTATATAGGAATTATTTAATAAATACCAAGGGATTTAACTTGACTTTCTCTCCCTGTACAATTCTAGGCCTAGGTCATTATCCATTTGCAATAACTGCCTAAAATGTGACTCCTGGTGGCCCAGATCTGTGGGCTAATCATTCAGCCGTATATCCTCATTTAGACAAGAGACATTCTTCTTTCACTTGGTTTTCTCTGTGTGGAGAGTTAGGTCAAATTTTCTGGCATGATTATAGATCTCATTTAAGTTTCTATAGTCTAAAACTTGATGTGGACAGCATAGGGCCTTCTGCAGAAAGGAGAAAATGGAGACCAACTATCTATAAAGAATTTCTCTTAGATACGATACGCATTTTGTCCTGGGTAGGCTCCATGCGGCAAAATTCTGAGCGAGAGTGGACAAGAGTCACATAGGAATATATGTGATCTGCATTTTCAAAAGTTGCTTAAATCAATGATGTAGTTCCAATGAAGAACTGGAATATTAGAGACTTGTTTATTTTTGTTTGGGAGAGAAGAGCATATCTCTTGTCTATCGCAATGACAACAGAAATTTCTAGTTAATAGCGGACACATAGGCTGATGTTGTTAAATTGTTTCAGTCCTGTCTGACTCTCCCTGACCCCATTTGGGGTTTTCTTGGAAAAGATACTGGAATGGTATATAAATAGAATATTAGAAAAATTAAATATGAAAGACTTTTGGCATGGTTTAGACTTAAAGTGTGATGCCATAAGCAATTTAGAAGAGCAAGGAATAATCTACCTGTCAGATCTATGGGGAGAGAAAGAATTAATGACCAAATAAGAGATAGAGAGCACTATAAAATAGGTTATTTTGACTACATTAAATTTTAAAGCTTTTTTACAAACAAAACCAATGCAACCATGATTAGAAGGAAGCAGAAAGCTGGAAAACAGTATTTATAGTAAATGTCTTTGATAAAGGCCTCATTTCTCAAATATATGGAGAACTGAATCAAATTTTCAAGACTACAAAGCCATTCCCAATTGAGCAGTTTTCAGATGAAGAAATTAATGTTATCTATAGACATATGAGGAAGGCTCTAAATATCTTTTGATTAGGAAAATGCAAATTAAAATAACTGTAAGGTACCACCTCAAACTTATCAGATTGGCTAATATTACAAAAAAGAAAAAAAAATGTTGGCTATTGGAGAGCATGTGGGAAAGTCAGGATAGTAATGCACTTTTGGTAGAGTTGTGAACTGATCCAACCATTCTGGAGAGCAATTTGAAGCTCTACCCAAAGTGCAACCAAACTGTCCATACCCTTTGATTCCATAATACCACTACTAGGTCTGCATCCCAAAGAGATCATAAAAAAAATGAAAAGAACCTAGATGTGCAAAATTCTTTATTGTAACTCTTTTTGTGGTAGCATAGAATCGGGAATTGAAGGGACACCCATCAATTGGGGATTGGCTAAACAAGCTGTGGTAAATGAATGTAATGGAATACTATTATTCAATGAGAAATGATGAACAGGCAGATTTCAGAAAAGCCTGGAAAGACTTATACGAACTAATGCAAAGTGAAATGAGCAGAATCAGGGAACCATTGTACACAACATCAGCAACATTGTCCGATGATCAACTAAGAATGACTCAGCTCTTCTCAACAATACAATTATCCAAGACAAATACAAAGGACTCACAAAGGAAAATACTATCTATATCTAGATAAAGAACTGATGGACTCTGAATACAGATTGAAGCATATCTTTTTCACTTTACTCTTTTTTAATTTTTTCCTTTTTGATCTGTTTCTTTTTTCACAACTGTGATTAAGATGAAAATATATTTTATATGATAGCATATATATGTATATATATATACATACATACATATATATATACATATATATATATATGTTATATCAAGCTGCCTAACTTTTCCAGGAGAGGGGAGGGAGAAAAATTTAGAACTCAATATCTTGTAAAAATGAATGCTAAAAATTTTCTTGACATGTAACTGGGAAAAAAATAAAATACTATTAAAAAAATACCGGAGTAGTTTGCCATTTCCTTCTCCAGATAATTTTACAAATGAGGAAACTGAGGCCAACAGGATTAAGTGATTTTTCCAGGGCCACACAGCTCATAAGTGTCAGAGGCCAAAATAAGTCTTTCTGGTTCCAGGTGCCACACGGTATCTACTGTACTACCTAGCAGCCCAACATATGTGTTAAAGTCTATTTTTTTCAATGTCATACCTCCACAGAAGAATGTTCAGGTAAAAACCTCCTTGTTTTATATTGAGGAAATTAAAGCTCCGAGAAGGTAAGCAACTTGATCCAAGTCATGAAGATAGGAAGTCACAGAACCATAGAATTTGAGAGTTGGAAGGGACCTCATTGGTTATCTAGTCTAACTCATACATCAAAGCAATCTCCACTATAATGTATCTGACCAGACACAATACATTCTCTGCTTGAAGACCTCCAAAGAAGGGGGGCAATAGCCCTTACTACCAAAAAGTGGCACTGCAGCCCAGTTCAGTTAAACATTATAAATACCTTTCATTAAATTGTAGAATTTCCTGTTCTTTTTATTGTTATTTTTCAATTAATAAGTATTTATTTTATCTTTCTCCCACAACCCCAATTGAAGAAAGAAAAGGAAAATTCTTATAATGACACTCATAATCAAGTGAAGCAAATTCCCGCCCTGACCATGTCCAAATATGTATCTCTCATTCTTCATGACTGGGCTTCTCTGTCAAGAAGGTATCAGTAGTCCCTTGGAATCATGGTTTTCCATTGCCTTAATCAGAATTCTCAAGTCTTTCACAGTTGGGTTTTTTTTTGTTGTTGTTGTTGTTCAGTCATTTATGACTCTTCATGATCCCATAGACCGTGACATACCAGTGCTGTCCATTGGGAGTACTTTTTGGCAAACAGTCTACCATTGCCTTATCTGGTTGTTTTTCTTTACAATGTTGTTATTGTATAAATTGTTCTCCTGGTTCTGCTTATTTCATTTTGAGTCCATTCATATCATCTTCCTAGATATCTCTGAAACTGTTCCTTTCTTAATTTCATAAGGCCCCAACACATTCCATAGCATTTATATACCATGATTTGTCCAGTCATTCCCCAATTTCTGACCATTCCCTTAGTTTCTAGTTTCTTGCTACTAGAAAAAGCAGTATGATACATTTTCCTCCTCTTCCCCCTTTCTTTGTTACCTTTGGGGGTATTGGCCTAGTAGTGATATCACTGAGCAAATTATGGAATTTCAATGGATGGAGATCATCTACTTTAACCCAAGTCTGAGCCAGGACCCTAAGGACAATCTCTTTAAGAAAGGGCCATTCAGACTTCAGTTGAAGGCTTTTGGTAGAAGACGTTTTCCTTATGTCTTCCCTTCTCTACATTAAGCATTCTCAGTTCTTTTGGTCTACCCTTTTGTTGCATGGTTCTGAATGCCTTCACTCTCCTTACTGCCCTCCCTCCTCTGGACACATTTCATCTTGTCAATATCCTTCCTGAAATGTGGTGCCCATAATAGAACACAGTTGTGGTCTGACCAATACTCATTACAGTGGGACAATAAGCTCCCTTGTTCTGAAGACCATGTTTCCATTGATGCAGCCTAACATGGCAGCCTAAGTTTGAATGAGTTTTTTGGATTAAAGTATAATTGATTTATGTTGAGCTTGCAGTCCACTAAAACCACCAGATTTTTTTCCCCACATAAAATGTTAAGTTATGTTTCACTGATCCTGATATGTGTAAAATTACTTTTTGTTAATTCCAATGTATGACTCTGAGTTAGGTGGTGCAGGAGATAGAATACAGGACAGTTCATATGCTGCCTTAGGCTCATAGTGGTCACATGACCCAGTATAAATCATTTAAATTCTTTTAGCCTCAGTTTCCTGATCTGTTAAAATAAAAGAGCCGGACTCAATTGCCTTTAAGATCCATTCAGTTTCTAAAGTTATGATCCTATGATGTTATATGGCCCTCATTAAATTTCATATAGCACACTCTTAGTGTTGGAAAAGACCTGAGAGGCTATCTTGTTAAATCATATCCTTATTTGTGATATGGAATGGATTCTTCATATGATTATAGATTTAGAGGTAGAAGAGACCATTTAGTCTACCCATCCTCATTTTACTGATGCAATAACTGAGGCCCAGGAAGGTCAAAGGACTTGCCTCAGGTCCCAGTAGGTAGGAAGTATCACAGGAAGAACCTCTGAACCCAGGCCCTCTGACTACAAAAGCCTGTGCTCTCTCCATTATACCACACTGCTACTCTTATTCACATAAGGAGACGGAGGAGTTGGCAGCAGAGTTTCCTTTCATCTGTGGAGCTTCTATGAATAAAGTGTTCTTTTGTTAGGGAAAAAAAGCAAGCTCATCTTCTACTTGGAAAATAGGTGAGAAAATCCTGGGGGAAATTCATTTATGCTCCCTTCTGCTAATGTTATGTTGCACATGACCTGATGTGTGTACCAAAGAATAACAACTTCATGGCCTTCTTTTAAAAGGATGCATCAGCCTGATGCCACTGGGGGCTTGAGAATTGTTTAGTCAATTGCCCTTTGCAGGAAAATAAAGCTAATGGTAGGCCAGAGGACAGGAGACAGAACTTTGACATTTCTACGCAAACTCTGAAGACAAAAGGGATGTGGGGAGACTGAAAGGGAAAGTTAAAGGTCTGTTGATTGATGGAGAGACAATCTACTCCAGAACTCTTTGCTTTGGGGAAAGGAAAGTCTTTAATGTATTCTAAAACTCATGGAATCTGTCATGTCGTAGTGGATTAAAATTTTTAAAAAGTAAATATCCCCGAGTTCCTAACACACTTGTTTCAGAGCATTAGGAAAGCTGGAACAACCTATTGGGGTGACCAGTGATGCTAAATCCCACTTAAATGTGGGAGGAAATGCAGGCCCACCTTATCCCCTTACCTCTGTATACTTATGAATAATAATGTTTCTTAATTGGATTGGAGCTTATAAAGCCTCTTGAGTCACTTTCACTTTTTAATTCTTTTTTTTGGGGGGGGGGTCCTAGTAGAGCATTTTGTCTTGATCAAGCTAAAAATATTTACCTTGATTTCCATATGACAATTTATCCAACAGTTAGTGGAGCACAATGGCTAGAGTGGTGGCTCCTAAAGGCAAGAGTAACTAGGTGTTAAAAATGTGCTGCTAAATCTATCTAGGCAAGGGAAAATAAGTGACTTTCCCAAGGTCACACAAGTAACAAGTGTCTGGGTAAGGATATAAACCCATGTCTTACCACCTCTAACTGCAGAATTCTATCTTCTACTCCTTGAAACCCTTCTAAGGAAGATCTGAGTTAAGATCCAGCCTCAGACACTTACTAGCTGGGGACCCTGGACAAGTAACTTAACCCCTGTTTGCCTTAGTTTTGTCATCTGTAAAATGGGGTTAATAGCACCTCCCTTCCTGAGAATCAAATGAGGTAATAATTATAAAGTGCTTAGCACTGTGCGTGGCATATAGTAAGCACTATATAAATGTTAGGTGTTATTGTTGTTAATTATTATTATTTTTATTATAACCCATTTCTTGCCAACTCCAATTCTATGATTCCATCCACCTCCCCTCAAAATCTTTCTAAAGAAAAACTGGTTTTTAGGGGCAGCCAGGTAGCACAGCGAGTAAGAGCACCGGCTCCAGTGTCAGGATGACCTGGAGATTGAATCCCGGGCTCAGACACTTAGCACCCACCCAGAAACACCTGGTTGTGTAACCTTGAGCAAGTTACTTAACCCTGATTGCTTTAAAAAAAAAAAAGAAATAAAATCTGGTTTCAGATCTCAACGGGGACAGTTAGTATCAGTGGGACCCTGAGAAGTTCACTCAGTTTCTAGGTTCTTCCGACATTTCCTATGACTACTCATAATTTGGTTGAGATTTTCATTGGTGGAGGGAATGGCCACACCAGCAATTCCCCCATTGATGAAATCACAGGTGCATCCCTTATTTGTGCATTTAGCCAAAAAAAAAGGGGGGGGGGTTCTGTTCCTTTTTCTCCCCTTATTATGGAACATTCCTTATGGGAGCTTGACAAATTAATGCTCATTTTTGGTAAGTTAAAAAAAATTTTTTTTCCCCTTTTGTTTGTGGGAGGCAGGAGACCTGGGTTATGGGGAAAGCAGAAGATATGCATTTTCCTCTGCTTAGTAACAGATCTCTTAATGCTTCACTATTTTGTTTTGTTTTGTTTTGCCAATAAGATGGCAGATGGTTTAATGTGTCTATTTCCAGATTATCTATGCAAGATTTAATTTCAAAAAGTAGAATGTAAAATAATCTTGAGGATTGGGTTGATTTTTTTAGTCTTGTTTTTGTATCCCCAATACCTAGAAAGAAACTGAGCACCTAACAACTTGGTCCAAGGAAAAGAGTACTGATTCCAGGGGCAGAGACATGAATTCAGCTTCCACCTCTTAAATGGTTATCCGTGTGACCTTAGACAAGTCACATCACCTCTGTGGTCCTCAGTTTCCTCATTTATAAAACCAGAGGTTTGGACTAGATGGCCTCTGGGGGCTCTTCTTGCTCTCTATCTTTGACACGGAGTTAAACAACCTAAGAAATGGGACAGATAAAAGTATGGTAAATAGTTATTATTGTGAAACACTATTGTGTTTTCTAGTGGATAGTTTCTCTTCTGCTCAGTGGGCAAGGTTAGATTAGGTTCTTTTTTCTTCTTTTTTTAAAGGGGAGAAGGTAGGGCCATTGGGGTTAAGTGACTTGCCCAAGGTCACATGGCTAGTAAGTGTTAAGTGCTTGAGGCCGAATTTGAACTCAGGTCCTTCTGACTCCAGGGTGGGTGCTCTAACTATGCCACCTAGCCACCCCATTGGTTTGTTTGTTTGGTTTGGTTTGGTTCTTAAGTGTTGATATGGCACTTGGCTTGTTCTTTTGGCTAATGCTCTCAGTTGTCCAGGCCTTTGGGAAATGCACAGTCTTCCCACTATTATCATTATAGCTTCCTTTTTTCCCCTTTTAAATTTATTTACTTTTAGTTTACAACAGTAAATTTCACAAGTTTTAGAGTTCTAAATTTTCTCCCTCTCCCTCTCCTACCTACCCCCATGGTGCAGGCAATCTGATATTGGTTCTGCGGTACATTTGTCTTTACATTAAGCATTACAGAGTCAAGTTGTAAAGAAGAATTATAAGCAATGGAATGGATAATGAGGAAGAAGAAACAAAAGAAAACAAAACAAAAGAGAGAAAGAGCAAGTAGTCTGCTTCAGTCTGCATTCAGACTCCGTAATTCTTTCTCTGGATGTGGATTGCCTTTCCATCATGAGTCTTGTGGAGGTGTCTTATAACCTTGCACTGCTGAGAGGAGCCCAGATGATCAAAGTCAGTCATCACAGATACAATGTGTCTGTAATTGTGTACAAAGTTCTCCTGGTTCTGTTCCCCTCACTCAGCGTCAGTTGATATACGTCTCTCCAGGTTATTATGAAGTCTGTCTGCTCCTCATTTCTTATAGCACAATAATGTTCCCATTATAGTTTCCTTTTTCTTTTTTGGGGGGGAGAAGGCAGAGCAATTGGGGTTAAGTGACTTGCCCAAGGTCAAACAGCTAGTAAGTGTCAAGTATCTGACTCCAGATTTGAACTCAGATCCTCCTGACTCCAGGGTCAGTTCTCTATTCACTGCACCACCTAGCTTCCCCTTATAGCTTTCTTTAAAACAACAACAAAAACGATCCCTGATAAAAATCAGGGAATATTTCTTCCATGAAAATGAAGCAAAGTCTAGTGGAAAAATTTGGATCCAGACTGCCTGAGTTCAAATCCTCCATCTGTCACTTTCCACCTGCATGATCTTGGGAAGTCACTGACCCTCTCTTGGTTCAGTTTCCCCCTTATAAAATGAGGAAGTGTTGGACTAGATGGCTTCTTTCAGCTTAAAGCTGCTCCCATAGAATTCTGGGAATGAATATGCCAGTGAGCCTGCCACCCTCTGTCAATATAAACCCCAGCATGTATTTCATCCATCCTCTCTCACCTCCCTGGGTTCCTTTTTAATTGCTATTCTCTCTTAAAGCCCAATTCCTATTAAATTATTCAGCGTGCTGTAATGTTTATATGATCAGAGTAATTATTATAATTACACACAGTGGATTTTCATAATTAATGACCTCTACCAAACTTCATTTTGTATAAAAGTGCTCAAAATGGGAACTGACGTTCTTGTCCCTGAGGTCATCAAAATGACATTAAATCGAGGGAGATTTTTTACATTGGAGAAAAGAAAGGATTCTTCTGGGTTTAGGGATGTTTCCCCCCTTTTGGTTCTCCTGGAGTCTATGTGTTTGCCCTGGGGGAGGTGCCCACCTGGTAGAGAAGTAAATTAACCTATTGTTGGCAATTAACTCATTATAGTGACCCTGAGGTTTCAGTGATATAAGAGGTTCAGGTCTGCAAAGGACTTTATATACATTGTCTCACTTGATCCATATAACATCTCCTCACACATAAGGTAAGGATGTTCAGACTCAGAGCTAAGTTACTTATCCATAATTACACAAGTAATAAGAATGAGAGATAGCCATAGGACTTAAACCTAGGTCGTCGGATGGTAGTTCTCTAGCCAGAAAGAACCTTAGAGGAAAATGGGGACCAACACCTTCATTTTACAGATGGGGAAATTGAGGCACAGAGACTAGTTTAGGCTCACATTACTAGAGAGATTAGATATGACTCTGAGTATGACATTCTTATCTTCAACATCAAGAGTTCCATGTGGAGTCCTAGAGTGAGAACTGCTTATTGGGAGAGGTAAAAGGGCGGTTAGATAGACACCAGGCCTGGAGTTTGGAAGACCTGAGGTCAAATCTGACCTCAGATACTAGCTATGTGACCCTGGACAAGTCACTTAACCCTTTTGGCCTCAGTTTCCTTATCTATAAAATGAGCTGGAGAAGGAAATGGCAAAACACGCCAGTATCCTTGCCAAGAAAACTCCAAATGTGGTCACGAAGAGTTGGCCAGGACAAAAATGACTGGAAAGTAGCAACAAAATAGATTACAAAGATGAAGGAAAAAAGTTTAAAAGACTGTTTTGACATGCAATTAGGGAAAAATAAAATATTACATTAAAAGGAAGGAAAAAGAAACTAACATTTATTAAACCATTTATTAAAATAATTTATTAAGCCATTATTAAACTTTGTACCAAGCACCGTGCTAGGTTCTAGGAATGAAAATACAAAAGCAAGACAATCCCTGCCCTTCACAGGTTTGCATTTTAAATGTGAGAGTTTTCGATATATATTTGTACTGAGCCATCATCGTGCCGTGTAAGAACCCTAGATTTGGAATCATTGGCTGTGGGTTCAGATTTCTGTTTTTGATGCTTACTCCCCATGTGATGCTGGACAAAACACTTCCCTTCCATCGGCTTCTGTTTCTTTATCTAATGGGGGGGGGGGTTGGACTTGATCAGAGATATCAGATATGAGCATGTGTTACACAGCACTTCCAAGTACAGCCTGAACTGAGTGAAAAGGAAGTGCCTATCTGATTTTAATGTGTTGATATGCAATTAAAAAAAAGAAATATATATACATGTGTGGTCTCTATGCACCCACAGGGTATGCATGTTGAATTAGTCCCCGTTTCCCCAAAGCCGACTGAACCTATTCTACAGATAAGCAGGGTTTCTAGAGACTTGGCACCCTATCATTCCTTCCCCTAAACCCCTTGGGAAAGTAAAGAACATTAGAATGTCCTGCAAACTTTTGGATAAAGTCCTAGTTATCTTCTGAGTTAAGGCTAGTTTTGATATCTTATCGTAAGAATCTTAGCCAGATTCTGAATGAACTCTGTAGATATTTAATCATAGCAAAGGGGTCTAGTCAATAAAGGGAGGACATGAGCAGTTCTGTAGCACTATGTTCCTCTGTGCTTGCAACAGTGCTAAGCAGTTTGCAATATCATCTCATTTGATTCTGAGATGGAGTGCTGTTATGATCCTCACTTTACAATTCAGGCAACTGAGGCACACAGAAATTAAAGTGACCTGCCTAGATTCATGCAGGTTTTTCTGAGGGCTGGATTTGAACTCAAGTCTTCCTGACTCCAGAATTCAAATGTAAAATCTTGACATTATTTGTTGTTCTCTTTACCAACTATGATCATCTCAGTTGCTCAGAGATGGGACTGTGTTTCTAACTTGGTAGAAGAAAAAAAAATCGTGCTCCAAGGTTATTGTCCAGGAGATCAATATATGTTCAGATGATAGTTACCTAGATTCCCCTTCCTTTTTTAACATCTTCCATATGATGTCAAGATTTAGGTTCATAGCTTTAAAGCTGGAAGTGACCTTGGAAACATTCAGTCCAACCTTCTTGGTTAACTGATAGTTTCTTAAAAACTCTAGCTTTCATCAGTGTACAACTCTAATACCCCCTGCTTTGGAAGGATAGTCTTTTCTGAAGGCTGTCATCTGCTAATGCCCTCTCCCATCAAAAAATAAAAATTACCATGACAGAATGCAAGATCCTTGAGAAAAGGAACCATTTCATTATTTTGTCTTCCTATTCCTAATACCTGCAGCAGATGGCTAATATATATTTACTTATTGGCTAAATGCCATAGTGGATGAGAGCTCTAAACTTGGGAATCCAGAATATCTGAGTTGTAATCCTGTCTCAGATACTTCCTAGTTGTATGACTCTGGACAAGTCACTTAATCTTTCTGGCCTCAGGTTCTTTGACTGTAACTTGGGGCTAGACAGATTTGGTATGAGGATCAATTGAAAGAACTAATATAAAACACTTTGCAAACCTTGGAGTGTTATAAAAATGCTAGTTATTATTATTCATTGTTTGAGTGATTGAGTTTTTTAATCTAGATCATCTGATAAGGGGTGACGAAGCTAGTATGTGGGGTCAGGTCGACTAATTCCAGATTGAGCAGTGTTTCCATCATGGTGCTTGCATCTGGAACCAGTAGGGAATTCCACTTTTAGACATAGATAATAGGGACTTAGGGACTTCAAGGCTCTGGGAGGTGGTCAGTCAGTCAACAATCAGTAAGCATGTATTAAGCACTTACTAATAAATGCTAAGCCATGGGGATACAAAAAAGCTCAAAAACTGTGTCTTCGCTCAGAGAGCTCGTGTTCTGTTGAGGGATGGCGTGGGATCACACATTAGGTGTCAGAGGTGGGGTCTTTGGGAATCACAGTCTAGAATTCTATCTGTAACTTCACACTTTTCATAGAATTATTTATTTGCTCTTGTGGAGACTTCATTCAGACAAAATTCTTCAAATAGATTTCTTTATGGCTATGGGATATTCATTTTTTTTTAATATTTCTTATCTCAGTAGGAATAGTGAAGAGGGTGTTCTTAGGGCATGGAATCAAAGAACTTAGCAGTCGAATACCATGAAGGAAAGAGTAACAAATAGACCAAATCACTACTGTGGAGAGGGTAATTCAGTATTGACTTCTCAGCTCTGGCTAATTTTCACTAATCTGAACACCTTATAGACGTTGGACTGGTTCTGATAGCCCCCTGCTGATGCAGGGCTAGTGGCTGTGAATATTATGAGTGTAGAGACTCAGGAGGGCTTTGGAATGAAGCAAGATTTATTTAAAGTCATAAATGGATTATTGGATTACTTCTTGGTCGTGCCTCTAAGTAATTTATGGCTGCAACCCAAGGCTTTGCGATTCTAATAGTTTTTTTCTCCCAGCATAGTGACTGTCTGGCCGTAATTAATTCTGAATCTTCCTCATTATACTCTCCCGATCTTTATGTTAACGCACAACTGGCTCAGCAGCTGAGGCTGGCATCAAGGTGGGGCAGAGCTGGGGCTCAAATACACAAACTCTCTCTCTGTCTCTCTCTCTCTCTTCCTCTCTCCTCTCTTATCTCCCCATCTCTCTTTCTTCCTCTCTCCCCCCCCTCCAATTTTTCCCCTCTTTCTCCCCCCCCTCTCTCCCTCTCTCCTCTCAGTCTCTCTCTCTGTCTCTCTCTGTCTCTCCTCCCCCCTCCCTCCCTTCTTCTCTCTTCCTCTCTTTCTGTCCTGTAGTATGCAAGCTGTATAATTGATATGATCAATCTCAGTCACTAAGCCAGAATGAGAAAATGCCTTGGACGTTTTGGGTACTATGGGTGCTGAATGTTGCATGTACTGCCATATATCAGTTGCCATATTGATTGGTTTCATTTACTTTTGTTATTTGACCTCCTCACTGCCTGGTAAAATTAGGGAAAGTCCATCTCAAAATTTACTATGATCTAAAAGTTAGAAACCTTTTTTAAATAACTCAAATATGATGCCTAACTAGGCTGGAAAGAATAATGCCCCTGGAGCAGAGAAGGTAAGTGTTCCAATCTTGCCTTGGATGTTGAAAACCTATATGTCAATGGGCACGATGCATCATCCCTCAGTGTCCTCATCTGTAAAATAATAGGCTGGATTAGGTGGCCTCTGAATTCTCTCTCAGTTCTATACCTATGATTATGGCAACAATTCCTTTACAGCATTATTGTGAGGTTGGAAAATGTTTACACATGTGTATGATTATATGCATGTAAACATATACAACATATATAATGTCTATCTACATATATGTGATCATCATACTATTTACACACATGCATTGCACAAACACTTGTGTTTGCACCTGCATGGTTCCATTTGTACATATGCACAAACACATTGTGAAATTTGTGAATGTATGGACAAAAATATTATATTGCTTCCCAAGATTTAAAGCCATCTATCAACATGAGTTATTCTCATTATTGTTGTTATTATAAACACCGAGTAAATGTTGAAAGCCAGTGAATCAAATTTTAAATTGAGTGGCCATAATTCCCCATGCCTTCTCTCCTTCTTGCTGCTGCATAACTAAACCATGTGTATTCCATTCCTTTCTTGGTGCATTGCTGACAGCTTGGTTATGGCTGAGGTGGTCACTGTTCTTGGTTACTCTTTTCTCCAATGAATTTAAATGTCCCTTCTCTTGAGGAGGGGAGAGGCAGAACCAAAGCCCAAAGGGAGGAAACAAAAATCTGTTTTTACAGATGGAGTAAGCCAATGCAAAATAGCCCACACTATTGACCTCCAGACCTTAGCTATTTCCCTTTCAATATTAAAAGTGGGACCACTAACCTGTATGACTAATGTGTAAACAATTGCAGTGTGCTCTGAATGTCAAGCAGCCCCTTCGCTATTGGCCTGACACTCTTAGGCACTGTATCACCGCAGAGATGACAGGGGGTTCTGGGAGACTGATATTTTTTCACCTCTTTTGTTATATCATTTGCACTGAACAACTCCAGGGTCTACTGATGTGGCCGCTAAGTGTCATCTTTAGTCCAGGGCTTATTTTCCAATCAGAAGAGGACAGATCAATCCTATAAAGGAGTAGTTGAAAATCAGCTTTCTTCATCACTTGACTGATTTGAGGAGTCAAACTGAATACAGATTCCTCTGATTAGCTTGGGCCATGGCCCTCCCCTTCCTTCTTGGAACACTGTTGAGCCAATCCCTGGAAATCTGTAAACACCTAGCATAGAATGTTCACTGTGGATAGTACCATACTTTTTGCCTATTTGGAGAGGTGCTTTGTTATCCAAGAATCAGACATTGGCTGCCCATTGACATTGGGAAATAAATGAAATAGGATTTGAAGAATCCATTTCTGCCAGGGATCTTATGTATATGGAATAGCTGTATATATGATGGCATGTTGATGTGAGAAAGACTGTGTGACATAGTGGAGAGAGAGTGGGTCTCAAAGCCAAGGAGGTTTGAATTCAAGTCTTACCTATGACACATATTGGCTGTGTGACTCCAGGCAAGTCTTTTTATCTCTGAGTTAATCAAATAGGCAACTCTCTAAGACTCAAAATAGGCATCTTGGTGGCAACTTAGGTAGAGCTCAGTAATAGAATGTTGGGTCTGGAGTCTGGAAGACCTGAGTTCAAATCTGGACTCAGATACTTAGTAGCTATGTGATCCTAGACAAGTCATTTGAAGCTATTTGCCTCAGTTTCTTCAATTGTAAAATGGGAGTACTGACAGCATATACGTGGCATGGTTGCTATGAGGCTCAAATATTTGTAAAAAGTACTTAGTACAGTGCCTGGTATTTAGTAGGTGCTTAATAATTGTTTGCTGATTGATTGATTGACTGATTCAATCCCCCAAATTGCAGAGAAGGTTACTATTTGCATTGGTAGGAGTGATTTCCTGGGAAATCTGGGAATTTCCTGTATGAAATCACAAGGTCATCTCTATCCTCTATATGTAAAGGGGTGCTTCCTAATTGTTTGATGAATATAGCATTTTATCCTCACGGGGGAGGTCCTGGTGGAAGAAATTCTCCCACCAAGGTAGATTGTAACTCATCTCTGACTTAGGAAGTACAAAGGAGTCAGCTGAGATACACAGAGGTTAGCTGAACTGTACAGGGAAACATCCACTCATTTGTTTATGCATCATTCAATAAACACTTATTAGTGAGTAATATAAATCACTTATGGGGGATGGATGCTAGGGAGACATACACACACAAAATCTTCCTTCAGTGACCTAACATTTTATTGAGGGAAGATTTTATTTCATATACAATTATACACACACACATATGTATATATGTATATACACAAACACACATAGATATGTACACACATATAAACATACATGTATCTATGTGTATACATTTGTATATGTATGTATAGGTATATATTGCATGTACACACATTATATATATATATATCTATAGATGGATGGATGGACGGACGGACAGACGGACAGACAGACAGAGTGCTCCTGCTTTTGGTGATTCATGCAGGCACAAATGATACAGCCAGTAGAAACTGAAGAAGTGTTTCCAGTATTATGAAGTGTTATACAAGGACCTAAACCCATTAGGGCGAAGATTCTGTTTATATTATTTCTCTCTGAGCATGCTGCCAATGGAACATACGCCCCTTCAGATCAGGAGCATTTGAAATATGAACTGTTTGACAATCTGTATGGGTATTTCCTGGTCCTTTGGGGTTCTTGAGTATCTAGGGGTTCTTTGGACTTGCCTTAGAAGGTAGCTAGCTGGTAGTACAGTGGCTAGAGCCCTGAGCTGGGAATCAGGATTGCTGTGTTTGTCCTTCATTCTCAAAGAGGACCACGACATCAGGGAGATGATGACATGACTTGCGTTGACTTTGATTGGAGGGAGGGAGAGCTGTGCAAAGTCCCCAGCCTCACTTTCTCTTCCAGGGCCATCTGGGTCCAGTGACCAGATATTCATCCTTATGACTGGACATGGCCCAAGAGACCCTGGCTATTTTTAGGTTAAGGCCTTTTCAGGTACTCACTTTGAGTTCTGTAACTCCCTTTCAGTGAATAGGCCTCTTTAAGAAGTGAGCAGAAGGATGGCCCCTTTAATTAAAAAAAAAAAAAGATCAAACTGGGAGGAGAAGACCCTCAGGGGCTGCTAGTCAAAAGAGAAACAGTTACTATTTATATTCACCCTGAACCAGGAGGGCCCCCAAAATAGCCATTAAGTGATGGGGCCTATTGTTGTCCAATCTATGAACTCTAAAGTGAAATGGGTTTAAGGTTTGGTCTTTGAGAAAGAAATCTAGCCAGTAAACCCCAAGTTAAAGAGGCAGCTTTTGGCCATCGAAAGTTACCTTCCTGTGGAGAAGGAGAAAGAGAAGAAGGAGACGGAGAGAATGAGCTGAGTTACTACTGAAGAGCTGAGTTCAAATCCAACCTCCAACACTTAGTAGCTTATGTGACCTTGAGCAAGTCACTTAACTGTTTGCCTCAAGTTCCTCAACTGTAAAATGGGGAAAGTAATAACACCTGCCTCCCAATATTGTTGTAGAGATCAAGTGAAATGCTTAGCGTTTTAATTACCTTTGTTGTTTTACCCATCTTGAAAGTTATTACACCTTTTTTTTGCTCCCCTAGCAAAAGGTTTTCATATTACCCACATGATGTGATATCTGGCATTTGGGTGCTGCCGGTGCCCACCTCAGGATGAGAATGATCTCTTCCACCTGCCAACTTTCACTAAATTTTATGTTGGCCCTTCGTCTCTTCTCCCACCTCAACCCCCATTTAAAATTAAATTATCTAGAATGAAGAAACCACAGTTGTAAAATAGGAGGCATCCATGACATTTAAACATTATTATCAAATCCTCTAATGTCAGAATTGGTTGGAGATAAAACTCTACCTCCAGGCCATCAGGTTCCAAGCTGGAGCTGTATGTAAATAGGCCATCTCCTAAGAAACCCAAATTAATCACTTGTGTTTTCAGAGCCAGGGAGCCAGCCATGGGAGACCCTATCTCCGAAATGTTCTGTGCCTCGATTTAGAAAGAACGCTGGTTTTGTACTCAGAAGATGTGCCCTTGAATCCCAACCCTAAATCTCACTACTGTGTAATTTATGCTTTCATGTAAAAAGATACCTCTGGACTATGTAATATCCAGGATCTCTTCCAGCTCTAAGTCCTAAGACCTAAAGACCAGGCACTATGGCCCAGTAGAATGAGTTTTCAACCAAGTTTCAAACTCAAAGATGGAAGATGGTGGAGTCATAAGAAGTAGTGCAGGAATTCCTCACCACAAACTTTTCCCAATATTTTTAGAAAATGTAGCAGACTGAATTCTTGTAGGGAAATCCTGAAGAAATCAGTGTATCTTTTTTTCCAGTCCAGGTTAACATAGGGAGATAAGTAGGGAAGTCTACAAAAACTGCAGATGGGGTTGGGCCAGGAACTCCAAGAGGAATACCAATGCCCAGGGAGAGGTTGTGCATCAGAGCAAAGAGGGTCTCAAACCCATTATGAAGCAAACCCAGACTCACAATGGGGACCTGTGACAGGGACAGGTGACAATTGGCAGCCTTGTGCCCAACTACCTGCGTCACAGATTAAGGGTAGGCTGAGAAGGGAACCTGCACACCACAATGGGGTTCATGGGTAGCATGTCAAAAAAGGAGGAAGTTTGGAAACCAGTGCCAACAGTGTTGTGTTTCAGACATCAGGCACAAACAGGTTCCAACATGAAAACAAATTGAAAAGGCTGGGGCGGGGGGAGAAAGAAAATTGAAGGTATTTTATAGATCAAGGGGAAAAATATGTAGACTCATTGGGCTATCTAAATGCCATGTAATTTTTTTAAAGAGCCTTTCAAAGAGGGAAAAAAATACACACTCAGTTGGGTATAGGAGTCTTATATTACCCTACAGGAAAGTAGGCGGGGAAGGGGCTAAGAGAAGGAGGGGAAGGTAATAGAAGGGAGATCACATCACGAGAGGGGGGATTCAGGAGGTAGTCAGGTAGTTGAGTATGGACAGGGCGAAACTAGAGAAAGAATAGATTAAATGGGGGGAGACAGGACAGAGTGAAGGAAATACAGTTAGAAACAGTAGTTGTAAAAAATTGAAGCAAGTTTTTCTGATAAAGGCCTCATTCCTCAAAAATTATGAAAACAAAGTGAAAAAAAGGCTGGAAGGGGGGGAGAAAGAAAATTTGAAAATAGAGAAATGAATAAAATTTATAAAAATAAGAGCCATTCCCCAATTGATAGATGATCAAAATATATGGTTAGTTTTCAGATGAAGTAATGAAAGCTATCTGGAGTGTTTGTGTGTGTGTGTGTGTGTGTGTATGTGTGTGTGTATATGCCTCTAACTTGCTATTCATGGGAGAAATGCAAATTAATACTATCCTGAGGTACTACTTCATACCTATTAGACTGTCTAATAGAAGAGAAAAGGAAAATGGTAAATGTTGGAAGGGGTGAGGGAAAAAAAGAGACATTAATGGACTGTTGGTGGAGTTGTGACACAGAGCAATTTGGAACTATGCCCCGAGGCCTATAAGATCATGCATACCTTTTGAACTAGCAATACCACTAGTGGGACGGTATCCCCAGAGAGATAAAAACAAAAAGGAAAAGGACATATACGTACAAAAATATTTTTAGCAGCTGTTTTCTGGGGGCAAAGAATTAGAAGTTGAGGGGATGCCCATCTATTGGGAAATGACTGAACAAGTTGTGGTGGGATACTACTATAGTATAAGAAATAATGAACAGAATATTCTCAGAAAAACCTGGAAAGACTTGCATGGGCTGATGCAAAGTGAAATGTACTGTGTACAAAATAACAGCAATATTGCAAGATGATCAGACGTGAATGAATTAGCTATTTTCAGTAGTACAATGATCTAAGACAAGTCTGAAGGACTTACGATGAAAAATGCTATCCATCAAAGACTTATATGAACTGATGCTGAGTGAAGTGAACAGAACCAGGAAACCATTGCTCACAGAAACAGCCACAGTGTTCAATGACTGATTTTGATGGACTTAGCCCTTCTCAATAATGCAAGGACTTAAAAAATTCCAAATGACTCATGATGGTAAATGCCATCCATATCCAGAGAAAGAGCCATGGAGCTGGAAGGCAGAGAGAAGGAAACTATTTTCTGTTTTGTTTTTTCTTCTCACAGTCTCTCCCATTTGTTATAATTCTTCTGGGCAACAAGACTAATGTGAAAATGTGTTTAATAGGAATGTATGTATAGAATCATATCAGATTGCATGATGTCTTAGGGAGGGAAGGCAAGGGAGGGGAGAAAATTTAAAACTTATGGAAGATAATGTTGGAAACTAAAAATAAATAAATATATATATTTTAAATGTTATCCATCTCCAGACAAAGAACTGGTGGTGTCTGAAGACAGATTGACACATACTTTTTATTTATTTTTTCTTTAAGTTTTTTCTTGTCTATGATTTCTTTCACATTATAACTATTATGAATATATTTTGCATGACTATATACGTATCACCTATATTGAATTGCTTGCCTTCTCAATGGGGGGGATGGGGCAGGGAAGGAGGGAAAGAGAGAATGTGAATTTTAAAGAGAAGTTTTAAAAATGAATGTTATAAATTGTTTTTACATATAACTGGGGAAAAATAAAATACTAAATAAAAACTTTTTTTAAAGAGTCTATATATAATATTTCAAGAAATCTTAAAAGAAAACTGCCCAGATCTCTTAAAATCATAGGACAAAGTAGAAATAAAGATAATCCAGAGGTTGACCTCTGAAAGAAACTCCAGAATGAAAACTCCCATGAACACGAGTGAAAACCCAGAATTGCCAGTTCAAAGAACAATTTTGTAAACAGCCAGAAAGAATTCAAGTACTGAAGAGCCACAGTCCGGATCACATACAGTTTAGCAGTCATCACTATAAAGGAATAGAAAATATTGAATATGACATTACAGAAGGCAAAGAATATGGGCTTTATAGCAAGTGTAACTTACTCAGAAAAAAACAATATAATGCAATTGGGGGTGGTGGAGATATTTATAGAGAGGACTTCCAAGTTTTCTTAATAAAAAATCCAGAGCTCCAGAGAAACTTTGAAGTATAAAGGAGAAAAGAGAAAAATACAAAGATAATCAAGAATGAACACCGATAAAGGACTAAACTGCTTACATTAAAGATGGATAGATAATACAGGTGTCCTCTCTGAACCCTATCAGCATCAAGGTTCATAGAGGGAATCCAATTAGAAATGAGTATTTCTGTTATGTCTTGATAATTTTAAGGTAAAAATGAAAAGTAAGGGCAAAAAGAATATACCAGGGGAGGGGGAGGGAAAGGAATGTTCTAGAAAATTATCTTGCAGAAAGAGACCATACAGATATAATCAAGGAGGAGGTGGCTGAAGAGGAGTGACTGACACTTGAAACTAACTCTCATCTAAACTGGTCAAAAGAAGGAAGAACGTACACAGATACAGAGTTAAGTACAGACATGTATTTCACCCAACTGGAATTCCAGGGGACTCGCAATAAAACATACTAGTCATCCTCGAAAGCAGACAAGAAGGACTCAGAATGCAGGAGACATACATACACACATAAACACACACATATGAAAGACAATGACTAATGTGGAAATTTGGTTTGACTTATTAGAAATGGTTTGTATTCTCAGTAGGGTGGGGAGGGGTTGGGGTAGGATGGTAAGTAGGTTGATCATGGGTGATTAAATATATGTGAAAATATCTGTGTGGGGGTGAGAGTAGAAGGGAAGAAGAAAGAGAGGGAAAGGGAGAAAGAGAGAGAGAAGGGAGAGGTGAGGGAGAGAGGAGATGAGAAATAGGGAGGGAGAGAGAGAGGGGGAGGGAAAGGAAAGAAGAAAGAGAGGGAGAAACACTTGGGAACTCTGATCTACACAATGACCAATCACAATTCCTAAAGAATGATGATGAAACATGATGCAGGGCTTCTGAGAGAGAGTTGTTAAGACTCAGAATGCAAATTAAGATTTTTTTTTTAACATGGCCAATGAGAAATATCGTTAAGCTTGACTGTACATGCTTGTAAGAGAGGGTTTTTTCTCTTGCTTTCTCAATGGGCGTGGTGGGAAATAAAGGGCAATAAAGACTGATCATAGTTTGAAAATAAAATAAATTTAATTAAAAAATAAAAATATACTAAACGAATATGACCAAGAATATTAAAGTATAGGAATACTAAAATTTAAGACATGAATAATAGTTATACCTAAACACAAGAACACAAATGAATGTTTAAAAGAGAGTTCCTCTTAAACCTGGGTTTTCTAAAATCTCAGCATTTTGAACCTTTTTACTTAAAACTTATAAAAAGAATTCACAAGTACATACATGGCAAGGGCTTCTTGTTAGGTCTGTTAATAGATATTTCTTTACAGGCGTCTCCATCATCTTCATTCTCAGTTATCCAACAATCAACTGTGAGAGAAAACACCTCACCAGTGCTATGTCTTCAAGTTTAATTTCTTCCAAATACCAACTAGGGTCTTTTCCACTATTGTCATGTCCAATGCTTATTTGATATAATTCACCAACATCTTTAAGATTAATCTGAAAAAAAAATTAAAAGTTATATTCACACCAATCATTTCTTCTTGACCTGCAAATAAAATTCCCTCTATGCTATTATTTTAAATCAAGAAATTCATTATCAATTTCAAACACCAATACCTACACTACTTCAGCAACATTTTCTCTCTCTCTCTCTTTTTTTTGCCTTTTGGAGGGGCAATTGGGGTTAAGTGACTTGCCCAAAGTCACACAGCTAGTTTTGTGTTAAATATCTGAGGCCGGATTTGAACTCGGGTCCTCCTGACTCCAGGGCCAGTGCTCTATTCATTTCACCACCTAGTCATGCCCCCAGCAACAGTTTCTCAAATGGAGTTTAATGCCATATAAGATAATATATATGTATATATATAATAGCATATAATACCTGCAGTATTATGCTATATATAATAAAATATGGCGCTTGAAATTTTAGCCTCAAGGAAACAGCCCTCAAACAGTTTGATAATAGGCAGATATGGTGGATGTATCTTCAGTTATTGTTTGAATTGCAATTTGGCCCATGTGCAGTATTATTTTGCAAAATAAATATATTATAATTATTATTTGGACAAAATTAATTAAGCTCATCAAATAAAACAATTGAATTTGTCACTGAAACACTGAGATGACTTACTTTAACATGGTGATCTCTGGCTCTTCATGCTACCTGGCTCCACTAGGCTCTGAGTATGGCTGGCTGATACTTCCTATTTGAACAGTCTTTAGATAATTGAAGTGGTTTTTTTGTTGATTTAAGGATTGATAACTGTCTCTTACCCCCAGCTATGGTAAATAAAATTGTTCAGAAGCATCTGTGTAAATTCCAATTTACTAGGGAAATGGACAAACTACGATGCTGGGCATTTAGAGAAAGATGTAATGGAAAAAAATATTTTTATCATATCTATCACCTTTCTGAATCCTAGGCAATGAATCTGAAAAAATTAAATTCTTAGGGAAAATACAGTATGGATATACAGCTATTTATTAAAATTACTCATCTATATTAATTTTGTATAATGAAGAGAAACATATTTTGTTTTTAAAAGTGTTTTGCTTTGATAATCTTTCTTAGGGATGTTGGAGTTTAGAATAGATGGTCATGCATCTTCTCAATCATCCATGACTTTAGTGTTCTGTTCTTGGCTTCTCAGAGGAAATTGTTATTTTTAATTGGTTCCATATCAATAAAAGCAGTTATTGTCAAAGTAACTATTTAATTCATTCTTCCTCCCTTCTTTTCCATCTTAAAAGAATAATCTCTTCCTTTCTTTTTTTCCAACTATGTTTCCAACATCTTTCACTAGGATCTTATTCTCTTAATAATATCTTTCTTTGGAATATTCAATCTCTCTACTTATCTAAATAGAACTATACTCATGTGTCCCCACCTCCAAAATAATGTTTTGGTGAACATAAGTCAGAAAATCACATTTTTTAATCTCAAAAATTATTTTCCAAGAAACTAGAGCCTCTAGTAGGTAGATAAAAATCAAGAAATAATCACTGAAGTTGAACAACTTGAATATCAATTTAAAGCACATTTCCATCTTACTAAAGATTTCTGCCATCAACTGGTTATATTATTTTCTGGCTTCTGTATTTTTCTGACAAAGGAATCACCACATTCAGATTCTAATACCTCATTTTCCAATGTCTTATATGAGGAAAAAAGTACTTAAGAAACTGAAGTTGAGGAGATTATTCAGACCAGAACAAATACACACAAAAGAAATTTATGCTGAAGGGGGCACAATTTTGAAAGTATCAAAGGTTGGAAAAGCCTGATTGGTACAACTATGAATAAAAGGCAACTCACACCAAATAACTACTGCCTCACATCTTTACTTTGCAAACCTTTATGTAAATGATCTTAACATGTACTAAAAGAATCCAAACAAACAAAAAGAAAAAAAAATCCCATTGACTTGTTAGAGTAAAATTTAGCCTTAAATATTTTCCTCTAACAAGCCATCTCCCATTCATATGTTTAAATCATACAATATCCCTTGACAGATGCAATCATAAAAATGACTCCATAAATTGATTATTAAAAAGAAATGAAGGAAGACACCAAAGATATCTGATATTATTATGGAGGACGCCCTATGAAGTGTTCATATGACAGTTTCTCTATCAATGACAATCAAGTGTGTCTGTTCCTATGTGATATTTTATTGATTGTATTAAACCCTATAATGATAAAGGGTCTCCTCTGGGAGATATAAGATCTTCAAAAAAAACATTGCCCTTATCAAAACTAAAAGGATAAAAAATATGCATTGTCTAGACTAGAACATACAACAGAATAGAAGTTCAGCTAATTCATCATTGTATATATTTTGGACAAGTACTGTTGGGTTATCTTTGCACATCAACTCAAGTAAATAAATAACCCTAATCCTTTGTCCTATAAGCAGATGAAAACCAAATGGAATGACAGACATATTGAACTGAAGGAAGAAAGTGAGCTAGCTTGCACTGAAGAAATAGCCCAGTGCTGGCAATGACCAGAAACTATACCCAAAATGAAATCATCACCTTTGCTCCATCCCTTCCCAAATTTTTTTTTTAAACATTGAGGAAAATTGGTAGTTGAAAAGCACAGGACACCACCATATCTGAAAAATCAAAATTTTGTATTACTCAAAAGGTAAAGAAGTTCAGTTCATGGTTAATATAAACAGGCTTTTTGTATCCAACCCTCCAACTGTGCTTTACAAGTAACATGTCATTAATAAATGATTATTGGACTGTATTGGACTGGAATCAGTATTACACGAGATGAATGTACAAAAAAAGTCAGTTTAAATATCACATAGTAAAAGTGAAGAAAAATAATTAGATGCCACTTTGAGTACTCCACTTATGCTTTAAAATGTTAAGAGAGCCAGAATGTGTGTGAAATATCAGCCATATCCTTTATGGATGATCATAGAATCATAGACTAAAAACTGAAAATCATCTCAGAAGTTACCTAATCCAACCGTTTATTTTGCAAGTGATGGAACTGAGAGCCAGAAAGATTAAGTGAATAATTTGTGATTTGAACCTAAGTCTTTTAATTCCAAATCCATCATTCTTTCCAACAAAAATCACACAGGTTAAGAGAGTGTAATGGGAATTTGAAGACCTTCCCTGCTTTGAAAATATACTCTGTCCCCTAATAGGCTGAATGTAATCACATGGAACCTGTGGTGGGAAGTTTGCTGAAGGGTGGAGCAGAGCCCACAGAAAGCTGGGAGTCAGAGCAACCTAGACATTTGGGAGGAGAGCACACTTCTGAGGGAGGCAGATAGGCTTGGGAGTAAATATTGATCTAGTGTTAGTCTGTGGGAAGGCTAAAGGATGGTATGGCTCTTTGTGCTGTTGTGGCTTATTAACTTTTTTGCAACTGTGATAGAATCAGCTTACTGGTTTTGGGATTTGCTTTTCTGGGGTCTGAATAAATATTTTTGCTTCTGTCTTCTATATGGAGAGTCTGTTATATTTTGTGATTGAGCACCACGTAGGCATATTTAGTTAGTTAGTTAGTTAGTTAACTCTGTTTATTTTTCTTTTTTTCCCTCTTTTTTTTAGGTTACATCATTCATTTCCACAAGATTTTGAGTTACAAATTTTCTACCCAATTTTCCCTACCCACCACCCCAAAACAGAGATTACACTGAATATCCCCTCCCCCAATCTGCTCTCTCCCATATCTTCCCCCATGCCCCTTCAACTTTACAGTAGGGCACGGTGGATCTCTATGACCCAGTGCCTGTTTATCTCATTTCCCAGTTACATGTAAAATAATAATAATAATAATAATAATAAAGTAAGTGTATATATATATATATTTAAACATTAGATTTTAAAACTTTGGATTGCAAATTCTTTCCCTTCCTCCCTTGTCACCCACCCTCACAGGGAAGATAAGCAATTCAATATAGGTTGTACATATGTAGCTATGCAAAACATTTTAGTAGTGGATATGTTGTGAAAGACTGACTATATTTCCTATCCATCCCCCACCTGTTCTATTCTCTACTTTGATAATGTCCCTTTTCAAAACTGGGTGCTTCCAAATTCCCTCCCCCCCAGCCTGCCCTCCCTTCCATTATACCCCCTTTCTTCCCCTTCCCCTCTACTCTCCTGTAGGGTGAGATACCCTATTTAGTGTGTATGCCATTCCCTCCCTAAGCAAAATTCAATGAGAGTAAGGTTGATCCATTCTCTTTTGCCTTCTTTGTCTTCCCCTCCATTATAACAGTTTTCCCTTGCCTCTTCTATATAAGATAATTTATCCCATTCTGTCTCTCCCCATCTCCTCTCATTATATTCCTCTCTCACCTCTTAATTTCACCTTTTATGTGTCATCCCTTCCTATTCAATTGGTCCTGTACCCTCTGTCTATGTATACCTATAGACATATATACACACACTCACATATGTGTATTCATATACCCATATACCCTCCTATGTAGACATATATATGTATTTGTGTGTGTATATACATATACATACACACATTTCTATTCCCTTCAACTATGCTCATACTGAGAAAAGTTTCATAAGTTACAGTTATTGTTTTTCCATGTAGGAATGTTAATAGTTCAACTTTGATAAGTTCCTTATGATTTCTTTTCCCTGTTTACCTTCTCAAGCTTCTCTTGCTTCTTGTATCTGAATGTCAACTTTTGTATTCTACTCTGTTTTTTTCATCAAGAATGGTTGAAAGTGCTCTATTCCACGGAATGACCATATTTTCCCCTGAAACATTATACTCAGTTTTGCTGAGTAGCTGATTCTTGGTTTTAATCCCAGCTCCTTTGCCCTCTGGAATATCATATTCCAAGCCCTTTGATCCCTCAGTGTAGAAGCTACCAGGTCCTGAGTTATCCTGATTGTGTTTCCACAATATTGAAATTGTTTCTTCCTGACTGCTTGTAATACTTTTGCCTTGATCTGGGAACTCCGGAACCTGGCTATAATATGCCTAGTTTTCTTTTGGGGATCTTTTTCAGGAGGTGATTGGTGGATTCTTTCAACCTCAATTTTGCCCTCTGGTTCTAAAACATCGGGGAAATTTTCTTTGACAATTTCTTGAAGAATGATTTCTAGGTTCTTTTCTTTTATCATGGCTTTCAGATAGTCCAATAATTTTTAAATTATCTCTCCTAGATCAATTTTCCAGGTCAGTGGTTTTTCTAATGAAACATTGCATGTTGCCTTCTATTTTTTTCATTTGTTTGCATCTATTTAATAGTATCCTAATTTCTCATAAAGTCACTAGCTTCCATTTGCTCCAATCTAATTCTGAAGGAATGATTCTCTTCAGTGAACTTTTGAGATTCTTTTTCCATCTGGCAAATTCGGCTTTTTAAGGCAGTCTTCTCCTCATTGCCTTTTTGAACCTCTTTTGCCATCTGAGTCAGTCTCTTTTTTGAGGTGTTATTTTCTTTAGTCAGGTTGTTGACTGTCATTTCATAATTTTCTTGCATGGTTCTCATTTCTCTTCCTAGTTTTTCCTGCACTTCTCTGATTTTCAAAATCCTTTCTAAGCTCCTCTATGGCCTATAATCAGTTCATATTTTTTCTTGAAATCTTTTGGTGCAGGAATTCTGACTTTTATTGTCTTCTTCCTTTTCCATGCTTTGATCCTTTTTTGCCCCCAAAATAGGAATGTAAAGTTGTATTACTCTGTTTGCTTTGTTACCTTTGCTTGCTCATGTTGCCACTCAATTACTTGATTTTTGAGCCTTTTGCAACAGTAGAACATTGCTACCAGAAACGGGAGCTTTATCCCAGATGCTGGGGTTTTCTCAGCTGCTGGAGCTATTAGTTGGGTGCCCTCTCTGAAGCCTCCACACACTCTGACAAACTGTTCATGGACCCCAGGACCTCCACCCTAGATAGCCATTCAGATCCAAGCAGGTTAAAGCAAGAGTGATTACCCCTCAGACTGGTTGCTTGGTCCCCCTACAATCTGCAGAACAGGACCTCTGAAGCAGCCCCAAGTCGGGCGGCTGCACAGCCAGGGTGCCTCAGCTGCTTCTTGCCTGGGGAAAAAGGCCAGCTCTCACACCTAAATTCCCAGGTCCCAAAGTCCAAACTGCACTGACCTCTCACTTTGTCCTTAGCATCTATGTCTTGATAATGCTGGAAACCACCACAGCTGCTTGTGATCTGAAGTCCCTCCAGCCAGTGGCTGGTCAGGCTGCCCTGAGGCAAAAGCCTTGGGTTCGTGAGGAGCTAGGCTCGACACCCAGAGCTCTGAGCTGGTGGCTTCCTGCCAGCCTGCCAGGCTGTCCTCAGTGGAAGGTTAGCTTCTCTGTGACATTTTTTGAGTTCTGTATCTCCAAAGTTTGTCTAGAGTCATTTTTTTTTACATGAATTGGAGGAGGTGGGAGCCGGAGCTATGTGGAAGTCCTGTTTCTACTCTGCCATCTTGACTCCCAACCCATGTAGGTATATTTGTAGTGATTACAGGCACTGTAAATATTGCATTTACGCCACAGAGGGCTTGAATCAATTACGATCCATCCCACTTGGATAAGTATCCATATTAATGAGAGCATGACCCAAAGAAGTATTACTTTTTCCCCCTGGAAGCCTCAATATTGTTCTGAAAATAATCTTATCTAAAATTGGATCTACTGATTCTCTAGAATTTTAATTCTTCATTTGTGTATGAGGCAAAGTCTTTCATTTTCTCAAAAAATACTTTTAAAATTTCTTAAATGTACATTGTTTTTAAAATTGTTAGAAACTTATTTACTTACACATTTTAAATGAAACCTTGGACAGTTTTTGTAAAAAAAAAGTTTAATACATGTTGCTGTTGATATGATCATGGAACAGATTTTATTAGGGAAGTATGGAACAAATACTATTTTTTCTGGGAATTAGAAATTAGTAGATAATGATGACCATGGAAATAGCTGATAAAGCAAAGCTTAGGTCAGTTCACTCACAAATCAACAACTATTCATCTAAGAGACATTGGTAGGTCCTCTCTGGGCTACAGGCTGGCAATTGCCCCTCTCCAAAGTGTATTTATTTTTGATAGAATGGAAGTAGTTACTTCCATGTTCAGCTCTGATAATGCCTACAAGTATCTCAATTCTCCCATGAAAATAGTATCAGTAATATCCCCTGGACTGTTGTAAGGAGGTAATCTAACTGTGGTGTTTAAAAAAAAAGAAAGAGGTACTATGTTGTGTAAGATGTCAATGATCTGGGTAACAATGCTGCTTGCACAAAATATTTATGTTGTGAATCTGGAAGGTTTCTAGACTATCAACAGGAAATCACAACTTCATGAAATTTACGTGAAAACTAGGAGAAATGGATATGCATGTAGAACCAAAGCTGAGTTCACAGTCCTTACAGAAGTTACATATTTGTAACAGCAGGACAAAAGGCACAAGGCGGTGGGGAGGGGAGTGGAGTGCAGAAACACTAGGGAATTTTCTAAATGGGCACTGCATGGGAGGGGTGCAGTAAAAATGGAAAAAAGAACAAAACCCTCCCAAAGGGGAGGAACAAGGCAATGGCAAAAGCTGTGTTCTTGTCCCTTGGGAACTGCCAGACTATGAAGATAAGATGGTCTGCTTATCTACAAGGGAAGGAGCTGCACAAGCAGTTTCCCAGACCAGCACAGAGTAGCTGACACCAAGGACTTGTTTCAAGGACACACCAGGAGTAAAGTTTGTGGTATAAACAAAAAGTTAGGTTGTTATGTGTATTGGCTGGAGGTGGGGGTGGGATTCCTGCTTAACACATCCAGGGCCTCTTGCATACTCTGGGTCCAAGGTTTCTGGAAAATATGGCCATACAAGAAGATAGATAGGTTCAGGGGAACTCTTAACAATCCTCGACAAGACATGTCCATTACATACCCAGTGCAACTAAAATAATCAAGCCCAGTGATTTACATATTACAAAAATAACATATCACTAAAAACAAGTGACTTGTAAATTAAGCTAAATGCTAAAGAAAGGTGTTCAGCCATTCTTCACTATCCCATTTGGATTTTTCATGGCAAAGATACTGGAGTGGGGTTTTTATTTTTTTTCCTTTTACAGCTCATTTTAGAGATGAGAAAACAGAGGCAGACAGGGTTAAGTGACCTGCTCAGGGGTCACACAGGGTAGCTGTCTGAGTAAGTTTGAGCTCAGGTCTTCCTGACTGTAGGCCAGGCACTCTAGTCTTGTTTTTTGTTTGTTTGTTTGTTTTGTTTTGTTTTGTTTTTTTCCTGGAATTTATTTATTTATTTTTTGTTTTCAACATTCATTTCCACAAGATTTTGAGTTTCACATATTCTCCCCATCTCTCCCCTACCCTCCAACCCAAGATGGCAAGCACACTGATTATCCCTTCCCCCAGTCTGCCCTCCCTTCTATCATCCACCTCTTTTATCCCCTTGCCCTCTATTTTCCCATAGGGTAAGACACCCAATTGAGTGTGTATGTTATTCTCTCCTTAGCATGCGCTCTATTCATTGCCCCATCTAGCTGCCCCTTCACCACTCCCCTTTGGGGGTGCATCAAAATCCTGCCATCCCAACTGGCATTCCCCAAGCCCCGCCTCTTCCCCTGTACCTCTACTCCAGCTCCATCCTCTTCCTTGATTGGCTCTTTCAGCGCCCGTATACCAAAATTGGTAGTGGGGGCTGGCAAGGTGGGGAATGGGAGAGGGCATTGTGAGGCCTGGCATGCGTGCAGGGTCGCTTTGTCCACGTGTAGCCGTCCTTGCCTATAAAGCCAGCTGCAGCGGGACATTGGTACATTAGCGGGGATGGCGCTGGCAGCGAGCTTTGGGAGTGGAGAGTTGCCTGTAAATCACCATACATCTCCCAATCTGGTCGTCGAGTTTCACTTTGGAGGCTTGGCTGGTACGCCGGCTACAGTTTTTGTGCAGCCTATGAATTTGGTGAAGAACCGGATGCAGCTGAGCGTGGAAGGCGCCCAGAACCGTCATTACAAGACTAGCTTGCAGGCGTTCACCAGTATCCTAAGGTTTGAGGGGGTTCGGGGCGTTCGAGGCATGTACGCGGGGCTCTCCGCAGGGCTCCTGCGCCAGGCCACCTACACAGCTGGTCTGGGCATTTATCATGCTCTCTTTGAGCGCTTGACTAGGCCAGATGGGACAGCCCCTAACTTCTTTACCCTGACTGGCACGACAGCAAGTGACGCGGGAGCCCTCTTAGGACGGCTTTCTGCACTTGACCTGATACGTATGATGGCTGATGGTCAATTGCCCTTGAAGGAGCGAAGAGGCTACAAGAGCGTCTTTGATGCATTCGCGAGGATTTCCCGGGAAGAAGGCGTTCTCCCCCCTGAGAGGGCTTATATCGCTACTATTACGAGAGCTGTTCTCGTCAGACCCAACTTGCTACCTATTCACAGTCGAAACAGTTTCTCATTACTTCCTGTGAATTCTCTGACAACATCTGCTGCTGTCGGTCAGCATGAGTAGTGGGCTGATCTCTACAACAGCCTCTATGCCTTCGGATCCAGGATATGGATCCAGGATCCAGAATATGCGGATAATTAATGGGAAGCCTGAGTATAAGAACGGACTGGATGTGCTGATGAAGATCATTCGACAGGAAGGATTGCTCAGCCTCACCCCTTAATGTACGCTTTACCCCCACACTGTCCTACTGGAGCAAATGAACAATTAAAAGAAGTTCTTTCTCAATAGCTGAGGAGCCCCAAGGGTACCTGAGGGACCAGGAGGACACAGTTTCCAAGAATGGTGATGCCATAGTTTTCATATGCCATAGAATAGAATGCCAACCCCCATTACCATTTTTGGTATGCGGGCGCAGAAATCAAGGAAGAGGATGGAGCTGGAGTAGGTACAGGGGAAGAGGCGGGGCTTGGGGAATGCCAGTTGGGATGGCAGGATTTTGATGCACCCCCAAAGGGGGGCCTGGTGAAGGGGCAGCTAGATGGGGCAATGAATAGAGCGCATGCTAAGGAGAGAATAACATACACACTCAATTGGGTGTCTTACCCTATGGGAAAATAGAGGGCAAGGGGATAAAAGAGGTGGATGATAGAAGGGAAGGCAGACTGGGGGAAGGGATAATCAGTGTGCTTGCCATCTTGGGTTGGAGGGTAGGGGAGAGATGGGGAGAAAATTTGGAACTCAAAATCTTGTGGAAATGAATGTTGAAAACAAAAAATAAATAAATAAATTCCAGGAAAACAAAACAAAACAAACAAAAAACAAGACTAGAGTGCCTGGCCTACAGTCAGGAAGACCTGAGCTCAAACTTACTCAGACAGCTACCCTGTGTGACCCTGAGCAGGTCACTTAACTAACCCTGTCTACCTCTGTTTTCTTATCTATAAAATGAGCTGGAAAAAGAAAAAAAAAAAACACCCATTCCAGTTCACCCTCAGCAGCTGTGCCTCAGTCCTCCCCGGCTCTTCCCATAACTGCACCTTCAAAATCTGTCTGGATTCTACACCCCCACCTTGGCTTCCTTCTTGTTTGGTTTCTTCACCCTTCCTCCCCGTCACATGTGGAATTTCCATATTCCAAAGAAGCAATAAAATATTAAATGCTTTAAAAGCAAATTAATTTTTTAAATGGGGTAAAATCACGAAAATTGAAGAATTCTCTAAGCTGATTTCCACTTAACCAATACAAATTCTGGGAAGGTTTGTAACAATGCAAACTCCCACAGGTACTTTGTCAACTCAAACTCAACAAGACATATTAAATATTGACTCTTTGCATAATACATGTTAGAATTCAAAGAAAAATGATAGTCTGTCCCTGCTTTCAAGGAGTTCACCCTCTAGAAGAAGATAAAAAAATACACAAATAATAATGCAAAACAGAATATGCTAAATTCATAAGGGAGGCAAATGCAGAAGGTTATGAAAGTTTTTACATAAATATCATTTCTTACCATGTTGAAAGGCATCATAGACAAGGTAGCATTTAAGTTGAATGGAGGTGGGGGGAACAGAACAATCTGTATTATATGTTTTGGAATAATCTGTATTACTATTTTATGCTTGCAGAAAAATAGGTGATATTTCTGTATTTTGAAGTACATGTTCCAGCAAAAGAACCCACCCAGCACTGAAACAGATCTGTTCTAGAAAACTAAAATGTAAAATAAAATTCATTTGACTATCCTGATGATCATCCTAAAGAAAATGAGAAGATGAAGGAAGATATTACCAAAGTACAAAATTGCCAAATAAAATAGAATGAAGAATTTTAATTATATAACTAAATTGAAATGTTATTATTTTTTAAAACAAAACCAACACATTGAAAATTAGAAGGGGAGTTTGTATACAAGATTTCAGAGAAAAGGCAACAACTTTACTGGAAAATTTGAAATCTCAGAAAAGTAACAAATGATGTCTCTTCAGCCGTGGTCACCTAAAAGGTAAAAGGGGGGCAGGGATTACAGTACTTGAGCTCAAGGTAACCCAGATAAGTTGGGTTCAAAACCTGCCTTGGATGCTGAATAGTGTATTTTATTGCATAATATTTATAGAATATTATATAAATTAATGTAAGCCATGGTATAGTAAGATAGTGTCTAGACTTAGGAGTCAGAAAGACTATCAATTCAAAATATGCCACAGGCACAGCTTTATGGCCCTACGCAAGTCACTTAACTTCTGAGTTCTCTTAGTTCCTTCATCTATAAAATGGAAAAAGTTGTGGTGATACAAAACACTCTTTACAAATCCTAAAGCAGTGTGAGCTAGTTTTTAACGATGGCCCTAGCTGGGCAACTAGGTGAAGTAGATACAGTGCACATATATGGCCTGTTAGGAAGGCATCTTCCTGAGTTCAAATCTGGCCTCAGAATAGCTTGTGTGATCCCGGGCAAGTCACTTAACCCTGTGTTAGTCTCAGTTTCCTCTTCTGTGAAATGGAGCTGAAGAAGGAAATGGCAAACCACCCCAGCATCTTTGTCAAGAAAATCCCAAATGGGATCGTGAAGAGTTGGACGTGTCTGAAAGGACTGAACAATATCAATCGGTCTTCCTGCTACTAGTTTCTCCCCATCCCCATTCATCCTCTCTGACCCAACATAAACTCTACTATGAATAAATCAAATACAATTTCTTTGTTTGGCATTCAAAGCCCTTCATAACCTGCCTCTCTCTCCCACACATATGATCAGTCTTCTTACACCTTTCCCTACAACATATACTTCATAGTGACATCAGCCTCCTTCCTCCTCATTTCTCTGCCTATTGAATGTTTCCTTGGATTCCTTTAAGCCCCAATTAAAATCCCACCTTGCAGGAAAACTTTCTCTATTCCCTTTCATTCTAGTGTTTTCCATCTCTTGATTATTTACAATTTATCCCATAGATAGCCTGTGTACATCATTTTGGACTGCCTCCCCATTAGACTTTGCAGCTCCTTGAGAGCATGGTGTAAGTGTATACTTAGGTGCTTAATAATTTTTTGATTGGATAATATGTGTCCAAGGCACTGAAATTGGATAATTGGATAATTATGTTTCCAAGGCACTGAAAATACAAATATAAACACAGAAAGACAGGGCCAGTCCTCAAGGAATTCATGTTTTAATGCAGGAAGGTAACACATAAAAGGAAGCTAGCATGAAGACATGGTAGACATGTTTGGTAGCCTGGAAAGGAATAAAGAAATGGTTTGTTCTGGGCATCCTCCTTAAAATAGAGGTCTGGGGGGAACCAGGCAATCAGAAGGATGACTAAGTACTGTCAGGGAGTGGAATGAGTTTCCAGAATGGGAAAAATCTATGGAGAATCAAGAGTAATGAAGTCATTTTTTAGAGCTCTGATCAGAGTTCTGACACTGTCCAAAGTATTAGTATATTTTTAGTATATTTTCTCTTGATTCTACTCATTTCACTCTCCATTGGTTCACATGATCTACCCATGATGGTACTGGGAATGTTTAGCCTTGAGAAGAGAAGATACAGGGGTAGATGTCAAAAACTCCTTTTGACAATGGGTAGATGACATGGTTGCTGAGTTGAATCTATTATTCAGTGACTTTGGACAAGTCATTTCCTATGTCTAGGTCACAGTTTATTCTGTAAAATGAAGAGGCTGGACAAGATGGCCCCCATACAGTTGTCTGAGTTTCTACTTTTCTTTTTGTATACACTGTCTTCTGATTTGGGGTTAATCTATTTTTCACTGGGATATTTTTTTTCAAAAACCAGTAAAAGAATATGATTATATATTTATATAATATAGGAATATAAGTGCTGGAGAGCACTGCTATGGTAGTTTGTTTGCTGTTTGGGCTGTTGTCTTTACACATTTGTCTTCAAGTCAGTCTGGTGGTCATATGTGGTTAGCAGAATTAAAATCACCTTATCTTTCATCTAATATGTTTACTTATCTGACATCCTACCTATTTCACATAAGGAGAGAAGGGAGAGGGCTGGCTTGTCTTTGAGAAATTGAGCCACTTGGGGAAGTTAGGTGGTATAGTGGGGGGGGGGGGGGGGTGGGAGGAAGGGAGGAAAGGAAGAAGGAAGGAAGGAAGGAAGGAAGGAAGGAAGGAAGGCAGGCTCTAGAGTAGGGACTTGACCTGATTTTCTTGGTATAAGGAAAAGGTAAGATGAGGAAACACCATCTACCAATGCAGAGGTCTTGGAGATCACAGGTGTTAAGTGACTCCAAGGTCATGCAGAAAAATATGTGAATGAGGACTGATTTGAACCTGGGTCTTCTTGGCTTTTAAGTTAAAACTCTACCTCTATGTCATACTGCCTTTCGTGAGAGGCTATAAAATTCTTTTAATGAATCTAATGATTTTCCCTGGAAAAAGATGTTCTTCCAAAATATTGTATGATAAGGCAAGAAATAATATAGTTTCTGAAAAATTGAAATAGAATAACCCAAAGTGAACAGGAGATGTACGTGGTAGATGTGAGAAGGCTCTCTCACAAACAAGGAATTATGAAGGAGGATAACGTAAAGAATGGCATTGAAAAAAATGTATGATGTGTGTGTGGGGGGGGGAGGTGATTGGAGAGAGTGGTTAACATAATGAGCAGCCTGAGTTTTCACTGGTGACTTCAAGATGTCTGAAATTGAGGAAGGTCCCTAGAACACTGGGTGATAATAAACTTAGGGGAAAACATGTGACTTAAGAGTGACAGGACATTAGAGGCAATATAGAACATGGATCCACTTGAGGTTTCTGAGTACCAGGAGAATAACACAATGGATACAACATTAATGTTACCACAGAATATGCCAGAGTATTGGATTACTATTGTAGTTACATCATCAATTTCATCAATCATCATCATCATTGTCATTGTGATAACATAACATCATTGAACCATTCCCTATAGAATAGCAGCTCCCAAACTTCCTTTCTTGGAGAGTTGCCTGAGGTACTGAGGGACACAGTCATTATGTGTGAGAGATGCTTAAACACAGGTGTCATGACTGAAGTTATTTATCCACTATGTCACACTGCTTCTATGGTACTGTTGCTATTTTTATTAGGCAGAAAGACACCATGATTAGAGGACTGATCTCAAAGCTAAGAAGACATGTGAATTCAAGACTTACCTATACACATAATGGCTATGTGATCCTGGGAAAGTTGTCACAACTCTCCATGCTTCAGGAAACTCTTAAGATTATAACTTGCTGAGAAGGTGCTCATCAATTGAGAAAATTACTCCATTTGGGAGTTCCTATCCCAGTGAAATCATAAGTCCAAGACAGTAATTCTTATTACTACAACAACAGTTACTGCTGCTGCTACTCCACTCCACCACCTACTACCACCACAACCACTAACATACCTACTACTACTACTACTACTACTACTACTACTACTACTATCTCTGTCATATTTCTCTGTCCTTTCAGTATTATATGACAAACTATATTCAGAGTGAGAAAAGAGCCAGATATGTTTATGTCCTGGTGTCACTAAGAGTGAGCCTTGTGTTATAAACTAACAGAAGCCTTATTAACATTATTAGAGTTGTCTCTCAGGTGTTAAATCGTACAGTTCACTGTCTGGATTGGAAAAATGTTGAATTGTTAAGAGCACATATTTGAATGTACATCATTACTTTTCACAATTGTTTTTAGTTGAAATTTATGTTGGGTGACATGAAAATGAGGACAGATATTTTCATAATCTCCCATGACCCAAATGTATTATGGATTCTTTCATACAGTTTTAATATATCTCTAAATTATTCCTAAATATCTATTAATAATTGAGGAGAAAGAAAATTATTTTATCTCCTAATGGCATTTGGACTTTTTAGTTTCTCTTTGGAATGAATATTCACTATGCATTTCTTGCTGTCAGATACTAAAGTATACTAATATATTACACAGAATCAATTCAATGGTCTTATGTTCAGAAGTGAGCTTAAAAACCAAGCTTGACAACCACACTGAAAAAGGGTGTATTTCTTTCTTTCTCTCCTTTCTTTCCTCTTCTTTTTCTCTCTCCCTCTTTGTGTCTTTCTCTCCCCCTTTATCTTTCATTCTTCTCTATTTCTTCCTTCCTTCCTTCCTTCCTTCCTTTCTTCCTTCCTTCCTTCCTTCCTTCCTTCCTTC
>NW_027185575.1:3421441-3474211 GCF_028583685.1 Petaurus breviceps papuanus
CCTTCCTTCCTTCCTTCCTTCCTTCCTTCCTTCCTTCTTTCCTTTTTTCTTTCTTTCTCTCTTTTTTTTTCCTTCCTTTACTCAATCAGCAATATAACCCTTTCCCATCTTTGGAGATCCACAGGACAGGAAATGGATGGGACAAGATGGATGGGACACAAGAGAATAATCATGAATATTCATGGATTTTCTCAGTGCCAAAGGGACCCAAGAGGTAATGCCACATCTTCCAGGCATTTTATTATGAGAGCCTTCTCTACTTCCCTCTCCTCTCTCTAGGATGGTTTCTAAGAGTCTCTTTAGCCCACTAAGGAAGAAGGGCCTCAGGCTTTCTAAGAGATAATTTCATCTCATCACTCATCACTTACTTTCTCATGGCTTGGCAACATCCCAATAGTGAGAGCTGGGAAGACAAAATCTGACTCCAACTCAACCCCCAAAGGAAACTGGCAGTGATGGGTGACTGACACACAGGTGTTTAGATCAAGTGTTCAGAAGGAATGACATCACCTATGCTTAACTTTAATTAGTCTTTGTGTTGTTCAGTTGTTTCAGTCGTGTTCAACTCTACATGGCCCCATTTGGGATTTTCTTGGCAAAGATCCTGGAGTTGGTAGGCCATTTCCTTCTCAAACTCATTGTACAGATAAGGAAACTGAGGCAAAAAAAGGTTAAGTGACTCACCCATGGTCATCTGGATTTGAACTCAGGTGTTTCTGACTAGGTCTGGCAACTCGTCTTCTGTGTCACCTAGCTCGATCTCATATAACATAGAGAGCCCTGGATTTAGAAAAGACTTTTAAATATCTCATTTGAAGCCTGTTTCTTATACATCAGGCACGTTTCTTCTTTTGTAAAATGAGGGGTTTAATAGGGTTCAGAGATCCCTTCCAATTCTGATCCTTTGATTAGTCCCTTTTTTCTTAACGCTGCTGTGGGCTTGTTAAGCTCAGAATGCGATCATTGTCATTAGTTTGCAGAGACAGAAATGGCATCTAAAACACAGTCACAGCATTTCTGAGCAGTGCCTTACAAACATTATTATCTCATTTGATTCCCTCAACAACCCTAAGGCCCAGGTCTGACTTCCACTGCCCCCTTCCTCATAAAGTTTAAATCTTCCCTAATGCCATCCAGGATTAAATCTAAAATTCTGTTTGTGTTTTAAAACCCAATACAGGCTGGCCCCTTCCTACCTTGCTTAGCTGTGCATCTCCACTCTACCTGCCTATAAAATGGAGATAAAAATAACACCCACTTCCCAGGGGTGTTGTGAGGATCAAGTGAGATATTTGGAAATATTTCGCAAACCTTAAAGTGCTATATAATGCTAGCTAACCAGCTCTTCATATTCTATGATATATGTAACATTCACCTCCTTACACCACTTTCTGACTCCATACATTTTCACGAACATGAATTTTCCCATCCCTGGGCATCTTTGGCTTCCTTCAAGTATCACCCAAAATCACTCAGTGCTGGGTGTCCCTCCCTAGGAGATTACCTCCAATTTGTCCTGCATGTAGTTGTTTACATGTCTCATGTGAGCTGAATGTGATGAAGCAGGGTTTGATTTTGACTTTAAAAAAAAAATATCTATCTCATAACTCCTAACACATAGTAGGCTCCTTAATAAGTGCTTGTTGACTTGAACCTATAAGTGTTTTTACTGATTTTGCTGATGAGAAAAGTGATATGGAAGAGGGCTTTAACCAGAATCCTACAGTCAATATGGGTAATAATGGGTAATTTTTTTTTCTGGGAAGACATTCCTTCCTGATTCTTCAAGTCCAGTATTCCTTTCACTATGCCATATTGCTTTTTTTTTCTTTTTGGAGGGCATTTGGGGTAGTTTTTGTGTTAAGTGTCTGAGGCCAGATTTGAACTCAGGTCCTCCTGACTCCAGGGTCAGTGCTCTATTCACTGTGCCACCTACCCACCTGTCATATTACTTTTTTTAAATTATTTCTAAAACTTAAATACACAATAAGAAAAGGAAAAAATTACAAACTTAATTACAAAATAAGAAAAGAAAAAAATCACTATATACACAGTAGAATGTAAGAGGATACAAAATATATAGCAATAAATTTCCATTATGTTTTTCACATGTCGAATATTTCAATTTCAAATCATATTTCAAATTTCCATAACTACACATTATGTTCAGAGCTGTCCATTTTCTTTGCTTCCTGTAATGGTAATATAATTTGAATTTGAAGATTCCTTTGTGTTGGCAAAAGTAGCAGATACTTAGCACTTGTAATGATCAAGCCTCTGATTGGGGAAACAGAAGGTATGAACTCCTCCTGTCTCCTGTTACTGATGTGGCTAATACTGTATATATAAGAAGGCACACTCAGAATTTCCTCGAGAACGAGATCTGGACAACTAAGTCCTGAAAACTTGTTGTGGTGGAGCTTCTTCTGAACAGGATCCCAGGAGCCCAGCAGGAGCCCGGAGCTTGGAGCCCAGAGCCAGGAGCTGGAGCCAGGAGCCAGGAGGCTCAGGTGACTGAAGTATGCTCGCATGCTGAGACTTTGTTTGTTTGCGGCTTGTCATTGAGCCTTGAATTCCCTGGAGCAGAAATGGTGAAGGATTTGACATGGACCTGTTCAGTGTGGAGCAGGACCTGTCCAGAGAGTGGTCAAGGAACTGCGAGCTGCCTGCCATTGAACCCAGGTGAGTCTGGTGAATCCAGGTAGAATCTGGGACCATGGAAGCGGATCCAGGGAATCTGAGAACAGGCCCCAAGTCAAGATAAAGAATTCTCCTTGGGTACTGAGTAATTATGGAATTATAGTTTACTAGTGACCTAAGGGGTGGAAGGTAAGTGCTGAATAATGACTGATTCTTTGAGTACTTATTGTACTTTGAAACTGTTTTGTATTTTGTATTGTATTTTGTAATTGTATATTGTATTAAATTGTATATTGTATATATATATATATGTATATTATATATTGTATTATACTTTGAAACAGTAAGTTGTAATACTGTGTGAATGCTGTACCTTTATTTTCCAGGATGTTTTGCTTTTGTTATGGAATAGAGTGATCACTATACTGAGTAATTTTGAACCTTAAAAGCTGTTCACAGTGAGCATTCTTCTGGATTCTTCCTTGTAATATTTCTTTTGTTCTCTGCTTTGCATGCCTTATTACTTCTTTTTATTTTGCTCATAATTTCTTTAATTGCATAAAACTACTATTAGAAAAATATTTTAAACATAGTTCTTCAAAAAATAACAGTTCATTTCATGTTCTCACTAATTGAAATATTAGATAATTGAGTACACTTATTTTTGGAAAAGGAGATAGGACCTATACAAGAAGAACTGAGTTTGTATCTGGCTAGCTAGCCAGATAGAATACTTCTTTGTTTCTTTTTTTAAGAAGGCAAGGCGATTGGAGTGAAGTGACTTGCCCAAGGTCACACAGCTAAATTGTCAACTGTCTAAGGCCAGATTTGAACTCATGTCTTCCTGACCTCAGGGCCTGTGCTCTACCTAGGTGCCCCAACGATATTACTTCTTAAGGGAACATTGCCCTCTCTGATCTGAGAAGACATCATTCATTCAACCTTTGCTTAAAGATGACACAGTTGGATATAAACATTTTAGTGGAAGAATAGTAGTTTTCCTGGGCAACCTGAGCTTCCCTCTGAGGATCCTGGTTTTCTTAAACTTATTTTTTTCCTTCCATGATTGCTTAGGTTTTAGCACCTGTCAGACTTTGATGGGGAGGTCAGTTGAAGTGGCCATTCACAAAAGACTTGTCTTCACTTCATTGTGGAGTAGCAAAAAGAGGCTGTCCGTATGAAAAATCTATCAAAGTCTTTTTTTTTCTTTTCCTTTATTTTTACTTAGTCTGATACCTGGGAGTAGGGAGAGACTTGGGAAGAGTTGACAGAGGGAAGCCATGCATATAATTAAAGGCAGTGGTGCCTCGAAGGATCTTAAGAGAAGAAATGATTCAGGCAGACCTTGACACAACAATGCAACGGAATGCAGGATTGGGGTTTAACAACTGGCCCAGAAACATTAGTGTCTGGCTTCCTCCCAGTGTACAACATTCTGAAATGTTAGTATCTGGTTCCCAGAATAGGCCAGGCTTGATATTTCTGAAGATGGAGCACATACACGGTACCTGCACATGTACATGGTCCTCTTTGAAAACTAAGGACAAAAAGAAAAAAATTAAGTACTAGTAATAGTACTAAGTAGTAGTAGTATCCATTTTCCTTTTTCCTAGAGTTTTTCTTTTAATGAATGACATAATTCAGGTTCATGCATATATAGACTTTTAATAAATACATGTTGATTAGTTGAGACAAAAAAAGTTAGAGACTGATCAGGTTCAGTCATTTGTTTAATTGGCCTGGCTAGCATCTCTCTCCTTCCTTACTTGTCCACTTTATGATGCTCAGAGGACAAGGGCTGTCTTTTGCCTTTCTTTATAGCACTTTGCAAGGCAGAGCTAGTCAGTGTCCGAGGATGGACCTGGACAGTCTGGAAGATCTAAGTACAAGTCCATCCTCGGACACTTACAAGCTATGGGATCCTGGGTAAGTCACAAGAACCTCTGTTTGCTTAATTTTCCTAAGTTGTAAAATAGGGATGGAAGGAATGGAGGGGATTGGGACAGCAAACAAGTGGTTAATGGTGGGAAAACTGAGTGAACCACACTGGCTTCATCTTGTGACTCAATTCTTGGAGGTAGCTTAGTTTCTTATGGGTCTAGTCCAACTTCTGTCTTGTGAGAAAACTTTATTCAATTGTGGGAACTGGAAGAAAACTTTACTGCATTGTTTGAACTTAGTCCTGCATGGCTGGGAAGCTGAACCACATAACCTAGGAAGCTGAAACATAACCAAGGACCTAGGTTATGCTGACCAGAAACCTGGTCAGATTCAAAGGTTGATGCAAGGAGTTTTCTCACAGTTGTACATCTCAAGCAATCGTCTTATCTGAAAACTGACCCTATACTGATCAATCAGTTATTGTTTCCCTGTTCCTTGATTGTTTACAGTCACCTGGTGGGGGGTGGGGAGTGGTCCATCTCCTTTTCTGAATTCAGAGAACTGCACCTGTTTATTTCCCCCCTCCCTACTTGAAATAATATTTCATCCAATTAGAAATTAATAACAATAATGTTGTATTGTTTCTTTTTAGTTAATTGACCTTATGATTGTTTGTAACATATAAAAATCTATGCCCCTTGCCCCCCGCTCTGTTCTTCAGGGTCCAGGAGTAAGCTGAGGAGGTCTGGTCCCAGTTTGTTAGACAATTACCATTCATAAATCAATATGCTTGGAAAGATAAAACCTTTGTTTCCTTCAGTCATTTCAGCTTTCACCACAATAGGATCATGGCAGGGTTGTTGTGAAGATAATATTTGTAAAGTGCTTATAAGGCACTGCTTGGCACATAGTAGGTGTTTCTGATATTTCACAATCTCCTAATTGGTCTACATCTCAAGAAGAAAATAATGGAAATGAGGGACAACTGAAAACTGTGCCCTAGAATCTGGATCTCTGGGGTCAAAATAGTCCAACCTCCTCATTCTTCATGTGAGGAGATGAAAGAGGTCACTCTGGGAGAGGGCATCAGAGGGAATATTTGATTATAGGTCCTGGGATTCCAAAGACAGCTTTTTCTGCTGTGGCCACAATGGATTGAAGGGACTTGCTCATAGCCTTGCTCAGACCTATTCCATAGCTGTATGTTCACTGGAAAATTCTTTCTTCCCTCCAAGTCTCATCTCCCTTAGCTGTAGAATGATGATAATAATGTTTATATCACCTATCTTTTAGGAATGTTGTGATAAAGCTTCTCTGGTATTGAAGTGATTAATTAGTCATTTATCCTAGAACTTGAGCCAGGAAGAACTGAGTTCAAATTAGGCCTCGGGCATTGACTAGCTGGTGATCCTGAACAAGTCACTTAACCTCTCTCAGTTTCCCCAACTGTAAAGTGAGGAAATAATATTGCCTACCTTTCAGGGTTGCTGTGAGGGTCAAATTGCAAAGCAGTTAACATAGTGCCTATTACATAGCAAGCAATATGAATGTTAGTATTGCTATTATTAATAATAGTTGCAGGATGCTAATCATGCTTATACTGCCACTTCTCAGGATTGTTGTGATGATAGTTCTTTTTCAGCTAGGTAGTACAGTTGATATAGCACTGGAAATCAGGAAGACCAGAGTTCAAATCTGGTTTCAAAAACTATCTAGCTGTGTGACCCTGGGCAAGTCACTTCACCTTTGCCTTATTTTCCTCATCTACGAAATGGAGCTTATAACAGTACCTATACTTTGTGAGTATTAGTTATTGTTGTTGGATTATTTCAGTTGTGTCCAACTATTCTTGGCAAAGATTCTGGAGTGGTTTGCCATTTCCTTCTCCAGATCATTTTACAGAAGAGGCAAATAGGATTAAGTGATTTGCCCAGGGTCACACAGTTAGTAAATATCTGAGGTTGGTTTTGAGCTCATGAAGATGAACCAAGCTCAGTGCTCTACCTACTACCCCACATGGCTGCCCTGTGAAGATCATCTGAAATAATAATCGTAAAGCACTTGGCATAGTATCTGGCACATAGTAGGCACTTACCAAATCCTTGTTTCTATCCTTCCTTTTCCAACTTAAAGCGAGCTAATAATGTAAGCTATGGTATATCAAAGAAGACATTAGGGAGGAGATAAGACTCAGGACCGTGGGGTTGAGCTGGAAGGGGCCTTAACATCCATCTTGTCCAAACTCACACATTTCTATAGACAGATGAACAGTAGCTGGGGTGGGAGTCCATATCCTCTGGCTCAGAATCCATTGTTCTTTGCACTGTGCTCTTCTGGGAAAGATTTGAGTGGGACATGACAGCTGTCTTCAACCCCTGCAAGGCTGTCACTTGGAAGAAGGGAGAGAGCCTTGTTCTGCTGGGCCCCAGAGGGTCCAATTGGAACAATGGGTGAAAGTTCCTATGAGGCAAATTTGAGTCTAATATGAAGGAAGAAAGAAAAACAACTTGCTAGTTATTCAAATTGTCTCCCAGTAGAATGAGTTGCCTTGGGAAGTAATGGTATTTGTCAGTCATTGTCAATCTTCAAAGAAGAGTAAGTGGCCACTTGGGTACTCTGGAGAGGGTTATTCAAATATTGCATAGACTAGGCAGCCCCTAGAGGAGATCCATCTAACTTTGAGATTGAGTCAAAGTGGATAGAGCACCAGGCCTGTAATCAGGCAGATCGGAGTTTAAATCTGGCCTCAGGACCCTGAGTGAGTCACTTAACTGCTATTTTCCTCAGTTTCCCTATCTGTAATACCACCCTCCTTTCTGGGTTCTGAGGATTAAGTGAGCACAATGCCTGGCATATTATGGGCACTATGTAAATGTTGGTCATTATTATTTTTGAATACTATTTAATTTTTCCCCAATTATATGTAGAATGATTTTTAATATTCATATTTTAAAATGTTGTGTTTCAAATTCTTTCCCTTCACCTTCTCTGAGATGTTAAGCAATTCAATATGGGTTATACATGTTCAATCATATGAAATATTTCCATATTAGATTGTGAAAGAAAACACAGACCAACTGTATTCCAAAGATATCAAAAAAGGGGGAAAGGACCTATGTGTACAAAAATATTTGTAGCAGCTCTTTATGTAGGGGCAAAGAATTAGAATTTGAGGGGATGCCCATCAGTTAGGGAATGACTGAACGAGTTGTGGTATATGAGTGCAACAGAATTCTAATTGTACTATAAGAAATGATGAGCAGACTGACTTCAGAAAAACCTAGGAAGATTTATATAAACTGAAGCTGAGTGAATTGAGCAGAAGCAGAACATTATACACAGTAATAGCAACATTATACAAAAATCAGCTACTTAGATCTCATTAATGAATGATCCAAGAAAATTCCAGAAGAATCATGATAGAAAATGCTATCCACATTCAGAGAATGAACTATGAAGTCTGAATGCAGATCAAAACATACTATTTTTACTTTTTTTGTCTTTTGGGTTTTTTTTTCCTCTTGGTTTTTCCCTTTTGTTTCTTCTTTTGCAACATGACTAATGTGGAAATATGTTTAAATGATGGCACGTCTTGGGAAGGGGGGATGAGAGAAAGGAAGAAAAAATTTGGAACTCAAAATTTTATTTAAAAAAATGAATGTTGAAAACTATCATTACATGTAATTGGAAAAAAATAAAATACTATTTTTTAAAAAAGACCAAAAAAATCATACACACACAAAAAGTGATGCTTTGATCTACATTCAGACTCTCTTATTTCTTTCGCTGGAGGTAGATATATTAGCTATTATTGTTACAGTGGAAAGAATTTTTAAGTTTGATCATTTCCAGTTGGAGTCAAGGGACCTAAATTCAAATTCTAACTACCAACAACCAGCTGTGTGACCCTGGGCAAGTCACTTAACCTCTGATCGGCTCAGTTTCCTCCTCTGTGAGATAATTCCTTCCTGGCTTGTTGTGAGGATCAAATGGGATAATAATTTTAAAACACTTTGCATAGTGCCTGCAATGTAGTAGGCTCTACTTATTAGCCATAATTATTGTAGTGCAAAAAGCTTTTAAATTTAAGTATTGTCACCTGAAGTCAAAGGACCTAAGTTACATCCTGGCTCTGTCAATTACTAGTTGTATGACCCTGGGCAAGTCTCTTCACTTGTCTGCCTCTCTTTCTTCTTCTGTAAAAAAGGGGATAGGACTAGATAACCTTTGGGATTCCTTCCAGTCATTGATCTAGCATCCTGTCACCTATGAGTGCCCAGGAAGAGAGAGGCCCAAGGAACTTAGCATCTGTGGAGAGTGGATAGAACAAAGTTGGAGGCTGAAGAAGGAGGACCCCAGGTAATTCTTAGCAGCCAAATCACATTCTCACCAAAGAAAGCAAAGTAATTATGCAGAAAAGTCACCTAGGGGAGGGAAAATTGCCTCAGGTCATTCCTTACAATGCACTCAGCTTCGGGCTTCACCTTGTCACTACCTAGGTATAGTGAAAGTTTCTGTTGGGAATCTCCCTAGTTTTGTTTTGTGGCATTTTTCTTTGCAATTATTTGTTTGTTTAGTGCACAGAAGGCTCCCCTCTTGCATACCCCTGACATACAGCTCCCTTAAGGACAGTGGAGTCAGCTCAGCACAATACTAACTAAATGGGGAAAAGACAATCGAATTCACTGTGTATGTGATATTTCACAATCCCATAATTACCCTGTATAACAAGAAGAAAATAATGGAAGCGAAGCAACATTGACTATGACCTTTAGAAGTAGCTTAGCTAAATTTATAAATGGTACTTAACTGTTTGCTGACATGAGCTTTTATTTCTGGGTTTGGGGGAGAATAGGAGTGTGATCCAATGGACAGAGCCCTAACCTTGGGGTTAAAGGACCTGGGTTCAAATACTGCCTTTGACACTTACTACAGAGATGAGCCAGGAAAATCATTGAATCTAATTGGGCCTCAGTTTTCCCATCTATAAAATGAAGCAGTTGGGTTAGACAGTCTTTGAGGTCCCTTTGGACTCTAAATCAGAGAATATAGAGATTAAAAATAAGTTAACAGAAAATTCCAAAGTAGAGGGTGGTGGAAAGAAGATAGCACTGGACAAGGAATCACAAGATCTGGATCTGAGTCCTAGCTCTAGATTTCCTTACTAGATCTAAGCCTCCCCATCTTTACCTTGCAGGACTTTTTTGAGGATTAAATGCAGGATGTGTATTAAGCAACTCAGGATTATACAACATTATCTAAAGATAAGATGATGGGAATGATTAGGGAAGTAGATCTCTTTTTCCTTAAGCCCTTTATCTGGGCTCTATATTTAATGAAATGTGTGATCTTGGGTAAGTCAGGGACTCATAGTTTATAAAGTCAGATGATGCTGAAGCTGGAAGAATTAGACAAGTTCTAGATAATCAACACTTGATTTTACAGATGAGGAAACTGAGGCCCACAGAAAGGAAATGACTTGCCCCAAGGTCACACAGAAGTTATTTTCCTTATTTGGGCTTCATTTTTTTTCACTGTAAAATGGGAGGTGGTACAGGGAATTGGCCTAAAGTTTCTTGAATCCTTTCCAGCTCTGACATATTTTGTGTCCATGAGTCTAAATCTTTCAAAACCTAAGCCCAATAAGTATAAGGCCTTCCATAGGGGACAGAGAGAAGAGCCCAGAAAGTTGCTTGAATTTGGTACCATTTCAGTGCCAGTCGGCATAGGAAGAAATGGAGTGTCTTCTAAGTTCAAAGAACTTTAACTCCTTGGATCAAATCAGTGGAGAAACCTCTCACTTCTCTGTTCCACTCTGAGTCAAAAATAACTTTGGAATCATAGAAGAGAGAGGCTTTTCCATCCCTACCTTTACTGTAAATCTTTCTGTTCCTGATGAGTCATCCATTCACAACCACAACAGGAACAACAAAATATTTCTTTATTAGAATGAATGCCCTGCATTGATCACCTGTGTAAGTCTTGAAACACTATAGAAATGTTAACTGTTGCTGTTTAAGCAGAGGCGGGCAAACCATTTGTTGGCATTGTTATAAAGGTTATTCTTTTTCAGGGGTGCAAGTTCCCTGACATCTGCAGACCTTTCCAACCATAACTGCCCAGCATTATCACTTTCTTTCTTAAAAAAAAATATATATATATACATATGTGCATATATATATAATCATGCATATTTACAAATATATGTATTATAACAATATTATTTCATTCAATCCCCATACAACCCTGAAAGATTATTATTACCCCATTTTACAGATAAGGACATTGAGGCAGACAGTAAGTGAAATGTCTAGGGATCACACAGACAGCAAATGTTTGAGGCAGTATTTGAACCCAGGTTTTTCTGACTTCCAGGCCCAGCACAGGAAAAGAACACTGGACTTGTAGCCAGAGAACACAGGTTTGAACCCCAGCTCTGTTGTATATGAGGATGGGCAATAGCAACCCTGGGCCTCACTTAGTGTTTAAAATGAGGGGGTTGGACTTGTTCTAAACATGAGTTTCATTCTCCTCATGTAAATGAAGAAGGCATTTGGTTAGGTGGCCCCTGAAGTCCCTTTCAGCTCCACAGCTCTGCTCCTAAAATCTGGGACATGGAAGGTATTTTTAAATGGTTCTGAATAGAACCTCTTCATTAGGGTTAATAGGACTTAGTGTGAAGAAGGGAATTCGGATGCCCACTCAGTAAGCAGACTTCTATCTGAGAACAAAGGGTCTTATGTCTATTGGTCCAATGCCATTTCAAAATTACATACAGGACATCAGTTTAAGGGAAATGATTCCATGTGGGGAAATGGAGTGGGGTGCAATCAAGTGAAGTAACAAGGAAGCCTAGCTATGTCTCTTTTCCTTGTCTGAGGCACCTAGGTCCTGAAGTCAGCAAGTTTTGAGTTTGAAATCAGCCTCAGATGCTTCATAACTGCCTGAGTCTGGATAAGTCTCTTAACTACTGTCTGCCTCAGTTTCCTCACCTGCAAAATGGGGGAATCATAATAGCACCCACCTCCCAGAGTTGTTGTGAAGATCAAATGAGAAAATATCTGTAAAGCTGTTTGCAAACCCTAAAATCCTTTGCAAATTCCAGCTACTAAATGTTTATTATTGTCACCAAGTGATTGACCTGTCTCTAAAAAAATAAAATAAAATAAATGAGATCCTCTCCAGTCTATGCAGTGTCTGGTGAGAACCACCTTCTCAGGCCTAACTCTATTTCCCACCAGGACTCGAAGCTAAAATTGTTTCGTTTTTGTTTCTGCTTTTTGGAGGACATTTGGGGTGTGTGTGTGTGTGTGTGTGTGTGTGTGTGTGTGTGTGTGTGTGTGTGTGTGTTATCTGTCTGAGGCCAGATTTGAACTCAGGTCCTGCTGACTCCAGGGCCAGTCCTCTATTCACTGCACCACCTAGCTGCCCTTCGAAGCTAAAATTGAAGTCAGGGTCTGGGATGGGGAAGTTCCTTCCAATCCATCCCAGAACCAAAGTGTTCTTTCACTTGTAGTGGGAAGCTTGCAATCTCTTACCCAGCAGCAGAACCCAATTCTGTTTCCCCATCTCCCTCTCTCCTTCTCCGGCAAATTATTTGACCAAGCCTATTCTGTTCCACTGTTCCATCTCAGGAAACTGGGGGCAGAACAAATCTCAAACTGAGCCCTGAGTTTAGGCTCGAGTCATGAACATTTTTCCTGACTCTGGTAAATATGTAGGCTTTATTTATCTGACATCAACTGACTTTTCTTTTTTAACATGTCAACTCTAGATTATCCCCAAGTGAATTATCTTCCTTGAGAATTATTCCTGGCGAATTCTTTATGCTGGGTTGGCTTCTGGGCTCACTGCAAAGGATTAAAGAAATGCAATCCAACAAGTGTTAATTGCCTAGGAGATAAAAGAACTAAGCACTTGGGAAAGGTACAAATCATAATTATTATGATAATAATAGCTAGCATTTATAGAGCACTAACTTTTGCAAAGTGCTTCACAAATGTAATCTTATTGGATTCTCGTAGTTACCTGAGAGAGGGAAAGTGTTTTGAGAGGTTCAAACAGCTAAGTAAGTGTCTAAGGTGGGATTTGAACTCAGATTTTTCTAATTGTAAGTCCAGTGCTTTTATTCACCATTCCATCTAGCAAACTAGGTGAGTGCCAGAGGCATCCAGGCCCTAGCTTTTGGCGTGGACACATGAGGGGTAAGCATAGATATCCTTTTTCCATGAGTTAGTGGTAAGAAAAGACAAGGTTTTGTTTTGGTTTGTTTTAAGGATTTGCAATCCCTAATGCATTAATAAAAACCAAACCATTCCCAGTCCCTCTATTATATCACTACAGGCTCAATAAATTTTCGTTTGATTTGGACAGCTAGGTGGCACAATTTATAGAACACAGGACCTAGAGTCGGGAAGAGCCATCTTCCTGAGTTCAAATTTGGCCTCAAAATTGAGTAGCTTTGTGACTTAGTAGCTGTGTGACCCTAAGCAAGTCACTTAACCCTGTTTGTCTGAGTTTCCTCATCTGTAAAATGATCTGGAGAAGAAAAAGGCAAACTACTCCATACCTTTACCAAGAAAATCCCAGATGGGGTCACAAAGAGTTAGAGATGAATGAAAATGACTGAACAACAAAAATCTTTTGATTTAACATCAGTCAATTAACAAGCGCTTATTGACCACCTACTATATGCCAGAAGGGCAGCTTGGTGGCCTAGTAGGTGGAGCACTGGGCTTGGAATCAGGAAGATTCATCTTCGTGAATTCAAATCTGGCTTCAAACATTTACTAGCCGTGTGACCCTGGGCAAGTCACTTAACCCTGTTTGCTTCAGTTTCCTCATAGTTAAAATGAGCTGGAGAAGGAAATGGTAAACCACTTTGGTATCTTTTCTGAGAAAACCACAAATGAGGTCAGTACCAAGATACAAAGATGGAAACTGCAGATAAGTTAGTGTAGATGGATGAGAGAGGGTGAGGAGGGGAGAAAAATGTAAGGAAACCAGAAAGATAAGAAAGGTAGGGAAATAGGTACCAAATAGTTTTTAAAAAACCCAAACAAACAATGCAAGGTAGTTTAGGAGAGAGGGCACTAGTAGCGGAGGGGAAGTTAGGAAAGGCTTCTTGTGGTCCCTGAGCTGTACATCCCTTCTCTTCCCTCCTTCGCGAGAGAACTTCCTCATTATGGGGAATATAAAAGAAGAAACAAAATTTAATATTCTTCAATCAGTTGGCAACTGCTTTGCTTCTATTTCTCTGCTATGGCCAAAGGTACAGCAATAAATATTTTGGTGCATTTAGGGCCTTTCTTATTATCATTAACTTCCTTGGGGTATATACCTTGAGCCTGGCTCAAAGGCTACAGATATGTTAATTGCTTTCCTAAAATAATTCCATATAGTTTTCAAGAACTCTGGAAGCAATTTGCAGCTCCAGAAACAGTGTTTTGTTGAGTCTATCACTGATTAACCTCTTCTTTGGACATCTTTGCCAATATACAGTAATATAATCATTAATAATAATTCCATTTACATAATATTTTAAATATTGCAAAGTACAAACCTGTGTTATTTCATTTTTTTATTATTACACCCTTGAGAAATGGGTGCTATTATTATATCTGTTTTATAGTTGAGGAAACTGAAGCTAAGAGAGGTTAAGTGACTTGCCTAGGGTCATACAGCTATAAGTGTCTGAAGCAGAATTAGAACTCAGGTCACAGTGCCATTTTAAATTTTAATAGCTTAATTTAATTATTAATGGATATATATTCACACATATACAAACATTAACAAATATATCACCAGATATAGATTATATATATTCTTTTAAAACTTGACTCTGTCCAGAGCTGTTCTAAATCAACTACACTATCTAGCCTAGTTCCCTCAGTTTACATGTGAGGAAAATGAGTACTCCTCATACTTCTCAGTACAGTGAACCTGACCGTGAAGCTGATTCATGAACAAGACACTATTTCTAGGCTCTGGGCATTGTTTCTGAGTGAAACCCAGGCTTGGAACACTCTCCCTTCTCTGCTCCCACTACTGACCTCCCTGCTTCTTTTAGGTACCAACTAAAATCCCACTTTCTACTGGAAACCTTCTCCAGCCCCTCTTATTTCTAGTGCCTTCCCTAGGAAGAGATCCAGGGACTTGTCTGAGGTCACAGAGTGAACAGATGTCAGAGAAAGGATAGTCCCTCTGGTCTCCAAAAACCAGACCTCTTCCTTATGCACCAAGATGTTTCCCAGTTACCTCTTCTCCTTTCCCTCTCCTTGCACCATCTCTGCCCTTCTCCCCCTCCTCCTTCCTCCTGCCCGTCTCCTCTCTCCCCACCTCCCTTCCTTCCTCGTCCTCTTCTACTCACTGTCCCAGTCCCCCCTCCTCCCATTTGTCTTCCTCACCCCCACATTCCTTTCTCTCCTGAGGAGGCAGGTGCTACTAAGTGGAATGTAGTGGAAAGACAACTCCAACTAGCCTCAAAAAATCTGGATTCAAGGTCTGGCATCAGCGTTTAACTATGTGGGCAAGTCTGAGCCTCTGTTCCCTCATCTATAACATGAGAATAAGAAAGCGGGACAAATGGCCACACAGGGTTATGGGGGCAGCTCTTAGTAAAATGACACATTATTTAAATAATAGCCATTAATAACTTTTCTGGATCTCAATTCCCTGACCTGTAAAATGAAGGGATTAGCCTAAACAGTTTCTAAATACCTTCTGCCTCTAAATCCTTGAAACTTGGGAAGTATCTGCCCCTGGCAGTACCCCCTCGCCCCATAGCCAATCTCTTGCCAAGGCCTGTCGATTTCACCTTTACACCATGTCTCCAATAAGCCCCCTGTCCTTCCCAGAAACCGCCACCCCCTTGGTCCAGGCCCTTATTGCCCCTCACCTGGACTATTACGGTAGCTGATGGTGGGTCTGCCTGTCTCCAGTCTCTTCCCACTCCAAACCATTCAGCCACTAAAAGGGTTTTTCTAAAGCATAGATTCAAACATGTCACTCACACCCCACCAAATAAACTCCAGTGGTAGTTTCTTGTCACCTCCAGGAGCAAATATAAACTTATTCTGTTGGCATTGAAAGCTCTTCTATCATCTAGACCCCTTCCACCTTCCACCCTGACATGTCCTCTCCAATCCAGTGACACTGTTCCTTGAACCTCTTACCTCCAGGCATTTTCTCTGACCTTCCTCCAGACTTAGAATGCTCTTTCTCCTCCACTCTATTGACCTCCCAGGCCTCCTTTGAGTCCCAATTAACATCCCATTTTCTACAGGACGCCTTCCCCAAATGCTTTAAATTACAGTAATTTCCCTCACTTAATTATTTCTTATTTATCTTGTAAAGATTTTGTATGTACATATTTGTTTCATTGTTGTCTCTCCCACTTGACTGTGAACTCCTTGAGGGCAAAAAGACTGTCTTTTGCCTCTTTTTGTATTATTCCCAAAGCTTAGCGCAATGCCTAGCACAAAGTAGGCATTAATAAATGTCGGTTAATTCTCCTTGACATTGGGTGTCTGGCACCTTACATTGCTTCCCCTTACTGTGAGCTTTTTGAGGGCAGGGTTTATATTTCTTTTTTCCCATTTAATAGTATTTTATTTTTCTGATTATATGTAAAGATAGTTTTCAATATTTTGAGTTCCAAATTTTTTTCTCCCTATCTCCTTTCTTCCCTCCCTTCTCCCTCTCCCCAAGACAGCAAGCAATCTAGTAAACAGGTTATACACATGCAATCATATTAAACACATTTCCATTTTAGTCATGTTGTGAAAGAAGAATCAGAACAAAAGAGAAAAACCATGAGAAAAAATAACAAAAAGAAAAAGTAATATCCTTTGATCTACATTAAGACTTCATAGTTCTTTCTCTAGATGTGGATAGCATTTTCCATTGTTTTAGAATCTTAGCTGAGAAAGAGTTAAGTCTATCAGAGTTGATCATCTCACAGTGTTGCTATTGCTGTGTACAACGTTCTCCTAGTTCTGCTAACTTCAGTCCGTATCAGTTCATGTATATCTTTCTAGGTTTTTCTGAAATCCACCTTCTCATCATTTCTTATAACTCAAAAGTATTCCATTACATTCATATACCACACAGCTTGTCCAGTCATTTCCCAATTGATGGGCATCCCCTCAGTTTCCAGTTCTTCACAAGCAGGGTTTGGTTTTCATCTATCACAGCAGAATTGTTTAATTGTATGTTCAGAAAATTTTTCCCCTAATTCACTCTCCTCTCTTTCTGCTTATATGCAAAAAGTGGTGTGGACATGGAGAAGGAAGGGAACCAAAGCAAGTTTAAAGGGAATCCAGGACAGACAAGCTTTGGAATTAACATTACATTTATTATATGCTTAAAAAGAAAAGCAAACTATATGTCATAGAGGCCTATAGTTTTATATATAATCTTTACTGTTCTACTCTGCAAATGGAAATGTTCATGTTTTTTATGTTAGCTAAATTCAAAATTAAAAAAAAAACATTAAAGAGTCTTCCACTAATACATTGCATGACCATGAAAGGTTCAGTTTCATCATCTGGAAAATGGTAGGGGGGAGGGGGAGGCATGGCTAAATGACCTCCAAAGTGCTTCCCAACCTTGAAGAAATTCAGTAACTGTAAAACATAATTCCTAATTTTTAGAGTTCCTGTCAAATCAAAAATTATGTATTAAGAATCTACTATGTGCCGGATACTAAGTGCTAGAGACACAAAGAAAGGCAAAAAGCACTCCCTACCCTCAAGGAGCTTACTGTCTGGTGAGTAGATGTCATCCTCTGAGAACATATTAATTGATGACATCTAGTATTAACAAGCTAACTTTAATAGAATAAGCAAAATTCACTTAAGAAGGCACATATCCTGGAAAAATTATTTTCCAAAGAAAATATAATCAATTTTTTTATTGTTTGCTTCATAGGCTTATGTATTTTGATGGTTGACTAAGAAGTCATTCTTGCAAAATAATTCAGAGGTTCATACAGAGTTGGAAGGGACCTCAGAGGTCACCTATCCCTTTATTTTACAGATCAGGAAACTGAGACCAAGAGAAATTAAATGACTCCCCACCAACACCGCCATCAAGCCAAAAGCCAGTCAATATGCATTAATTAATTTGCTGACTACCTTTTAGCAACTGTGCTAAACATTAGAGATACAAAGAAAGGTTAAAACAGTCCCTGCCTTCGAGAAGCTTGTATTCTAATGAAGGAAAAGTTGCACAGGATGGGGTTTCCATTGTGTAGATTGTATCACATCACTGATATTCAGGGAGCCAGTCACAAAGAGATATAGTAAGGAAGAAAATATGGCATTATCGAGGACTTTGTTGTGAAGGGTACCCATTCACTGGCTAAAATAAGAAGTCTACTGTGATGGTGATAGTCAGTATTTGAAATCCAGTGGATTGAAAACTGGTTTCCTCTTAAGTGAAACAGATCTGTGGAATTCTGCCTATGCACTGCCATTATCCATGGACACCAACAGCTTCAATAAAGGCAAAATACATCACATAAACAAAAAAAGTTGATCCTCACTGTAGTCTTCTTCTAAGAGTACTTCCTCTTTTACATTATCTGAAAGTTTCACATAGTTCTAGATATCAGCAATGCAGCAATGGCCTGAGGTATGCTGACCACAATTTAGATACACCCACCTCTTTTCAAGAGATGAAAGCAAAAGAGGAGAGAGAGAAAGGAGAATGATATAAAGTATTAAAGACCTGCTGATGGGAAGATGGTTGGGTGAGAGGTTGAGGAGCAATGCAATTCTGAGGAGAGATGAAAAAAATTCCCAGAGGCACTTGAGGTAAAGAATAAAAGTATAGCCAAGGAACACCGAAAGTCCATTTGAGATTTGCCTAAATTTGAAGTGCTGCCTGCTCTCAACTGTTAGAACTAGAGTCAGAGGTCTTAAGTTCAAAACCTACCTCATACACACTGGTCAAATCATGTAATCTCTTTGGACATCAGTTTCCTCATGTGTAAAATGAAGAAGTTGGACTCAGCCTCTGATTTCCCTTTCATCTTTAAAACTATTATCTGGAGTCTGATGGCCTGAATTGGACTCTGTTACTACTTGTGTAATTTTGGACCAAACTACTTCCCCTCCATGAGCCTCAGTTTCCTCTTCTGTAAAATGATGAGGTTGCACATGATAGCATCTGAGATCTTGTCCAGTTCTAAATATATAATCCTATGTTTCACTTCAGAAGCATCTCACTGTTTCTGACCCCTTCACAACTTTTATTCCCCATCTGCTTGTTCACAAGATGATGGTTCTTCCCCCAAATTATATGGAAACACTGGGATAAAAAAGCACACCCTCAATTTCGCTCAGCACCATAGAAACTCTGTAACTCTATCAATCCATAAGCATTTAAGTACCTACTGTGTGCCTAACATTGTGCTGTGTGGTAAAGATTCAAAGATATAGCAGAAAACAGTCTGTACTTGTAGCCCAGGGTCAGGTGCCAAGAACTTATAATACTTTAAGAAATACTAATTTATGTTATGTGAAGGTGATTGAATACAATTTTGCCAAAGGAAATATAGGGGGATAGTTTCAGAGAATTCTGGAAAGATCTTTATGAATTGATGCAAAGTAAAATTAGAAGGACCAGGAGAATGATTTCTCCAATAACATTAACAATGTAAAAGTAAGCAACTTTGGAAAACTTAGGAACTGTGATCAATGCAATCTTCAAAAATGATTGCCAGGGAACCATTTCAAAAAATGCTTCTCACTTCTGGGCATAGAGATGGTGGATTAAATATATCAAATGTGCCACATATTTTTGGACATGGTCAATATGAGAATTTGTTTTGCACTACTAGACACATCTGTTTGAAATCTTTTATTATACTTTCTTTTCTTTCTCCAGTGGGCAGGTAGAAGAGAAAATAAATATTTGTTTCTTGAAAAAAACAAAATATTCAAAAAAATATCTGATTTATATAGTGTGAGTACTGACTCAGGTGCTAACCCATTTATAGTTTGAGCAATGGTTATCCAAGACCAGTCATGGCTAGGGAATGGTGGTATCTACACAATACCAGATGTTTGGAACTATCTGGATGACTTGGCATTCATATGATCAAAAAAAGAAGAAAAAAAATCTGTATCATTGGCCATATTTTTCATTCTTGTTCCAGATGCTATATTGTGTAGAAAAAACAAAGTACATTATTCTCCCGATCTTCATTTGCAAACTAAGTGCACTTCAGTTAATACATATCTTACTAATTTGGGGAAAAATGGTTTTAGAATCCTTCATTCAGTAGAGAAAAAAAAAAAGAAAAACAAAAAATTATATATGGATAAAAATAGATAAAGTTCTGAAGCTGAAGTCAGAAGGACCTGAGTTCAAATCTAGCCACAGACACTAGATCTGTGAGCATGGGTAAATTACTTTATCTCTGTCTGCCTCAGTTTCTCCACATGTAAAATGGGGATAACAATAGCATCTATCTACCAGGACTATTGTGAGGATCAACTGAATTAATATTTGGAAAGTTCTTTGTAGAATTTAAAACATGATATAAATGCTAGTTGCTATTATAATTATTATTTTTATTATTATAGGAGGCAGCTAGGTCGCTCAGTAAATGGAGCCCTGGACCTATAGACAGGAAAACCTTAGTTCAAATCTATCCACAGACACATACTAGATCTGTAACCAGGGGAAAATTACTTAACCTCTCTCTGCCTCAGTTTCTCCATATGTAAAATTGTGATAATAATAACACCTACCTACCAGGACTTTTGTGAAGATCAATTGAATTAATATTTGGAAAACTCTTTGTAAACTTCAAAATTTTATATAATGGCTTCTTATTTATTATAATTATTTTTAACATTATAATAATCATTATTAACTATCAGTTAAGTAGTTCAGTGGGTAGAGGGCTGGGCCTACAGTCAGGAGGACCTGAGTTCAAATCTGCCCTCAAACACTTGCTAGCTGCAAGACCCTCAACAAGTCACTTCACTGTTTGCCTCAGTTTCCTCATCTGTACGATGAGCTGGAGAAGGAAATGGCAAACTACTCCAGTATCTCTGCCAAGAAAACTACATACAAAGAGCCAGACACGACTGAAAAAGTCAACATAGTCAATCCCATAATGAGCCTATCTCTTAGAAACCCACAGTCTATTGCAGCAGCCATGCTTGAAGATTTTCCAGATTGGTAGCAACTGCTAGAGTTTAGGTTTGGCTGGCACAGTCTTCAAGAACCCAGGATCATGTCTGTAGTACAGTATGGCATTGGCAGAGGACTTCAGCAGAACAGAATCAGTGCAAATGCAGAGCAAATCAGACATCTGGTCTATCCTTCTGAATCCCTCATAGATTTTTTTTTTGAGAATTTGTGGGGTGGAGAAGCTATGGAGACTGTTACTCCATATGCCTTGGGAAGTGGAAAACTGAGATAATTATTTAGATAACTCAGAGCGCTGGTTTATTGGATTTGAAATTTAATCTTTGATAAGCGATGCTTATAAATTGCATGCTTTTTGATCTTACATGTAACTGCTTTACAAAATAGGAGAGAGGAAGAACAAATCATTAGCAAACGTCTGACGATAGAATTAACGTTGGAGATTCCTTTCATCAGCTGCGCATGAAACAAACAGAATTTCTTGGCGATTCTGTTCCAGACATTATTGCTTTCCCCTCCCTTTCTCAAAGAGATCTGAGAACTCAAAATGACAGAGGAGAAAAAACAGAATCAGCCCTCTGAGAAGAACATAAAGAATCTTTGTCTACACAATACCAGATGTTTGGAACTATCTGATTGACTGGGCAACATATAAGCCAAAAAGGAAGGAAAAAAATCTGCATGATTGGTCATATTTTTCTCACTTGTTCCAGATGCTGTGTAGTATAGATAAAACAAAGTACTTTATCCTCCTGGCCTTTGTAAGGCATAACTGTATGTACACTTCAGATGGTACACGTCTTATTTATTTACACCAAAAAATTGGTGTAAGATCCTTCAACTAGTTGAGTAACACACTCACACAACCAAGAACATTAGGTTTGGTTTGAGACCAGGTGTTGTGGTCCCTAAAGGTGCCAGTGAAGAAGATAAAAGAGAATCTTTCTTTGTGCCTCCAGTGCAGAAAATTCTGTTTCCAAGTTGTCTCTGACTGCTTCAATCTTTTGGAAAATAAATTATTTTAATTGCATTGCTTCATCAAGTAATATAAAGGAAATGGTACTGGATTTGGGGTCTGGGGACTTGGTTCAAATCATTCCTCTGCTGCTTATTACCACTTGCATGATTTAGGGCAAATCTTTTAACCTCTCTGGATCTCAGTCTTTTTATCTCTATACTGTGAATAGAAATCAGTTCTGTCATTGTTCAGCTGTGTCTAAACCTCCATGACCCCATTTGGAGTTTTCTTGGACAAAGATATTAGAGTAGCTTGCCATTTCCTGCTCCAGCTCATTTTACAGATAAGGAAACTGAGGCAAACAATATGAAGTGACTTGTCCGAAGTCATACAGCTAGTAAATGATTGTTATTAAAGTCAAATTGAGTGATATAGATAAAAGCATTGGGCTTTGTTTGTGTTTGTTTTAACTGCAAGCCTCAAGTCATAGTAGAAATGTCAGACTTTATTAAAAGCTGACCATGTTCTTTTTGTCTCAGGTATAGGTCAGTCAAAGAGGCTGTCTCAGTTGGCCTTAAAAAGCTCACCTCCTGAAGGTCACCCCTTCTCCATTTAACCTCAAATGGCTTGAGTAGGAAAAGAGACTTCCTTGCTTCTTTTAGCTGTTTGTTCTGTTCCTGATCCATTGCTGTGGTCATTCAACCCTTCAGAGAAGCAGCCAGGCAATTGTTCCTGCAGCGGCTGTAGCCACAGCTACTGAGGACCCAGAAAAGAAAGCTCTTGTCCCCAGTGTCCTTGGCAATACCACAACAAATATGACTTTATCAGTGGAAATGTCATTACAGAAGAGGCCTTTTCCCATCTGCTTTGCCCTTGTTCCCTAAGGATTATGGGACTTTTCCATTTTGCTTGCTATCTCCAATCTTCTATATGTGTTATCTCCCCAACTAGAGTGTGAGTTCCTTGAAAGACTGTCTTACAGTTGTTCTATTTATATACCCAGAGCTTAGCACAGTGCTTTGTATACAGTAAGCGTTTAATGAATGCTTCATTCTCTTACATCACAAAATCACTGTCCATTTATCATTATTATGATTTTTTTTAAAGCAATTGGGGTTAAGTAACTTGTTCAAGGTTACACGGCCAGGTGTTTCTGGGTGGGTGCTAAGTGTCTGAGCCCGTATTTGATCCCCAGGTCATCCCGACACTGGAGCCAGTGCTCTTACTCGCTGTGCTGCCTGGCCACCCCTATGATTTTTTTCTTGGTTCAAAGGCCAAGAACTTAAGATGTCTCAGGTTAAAGGCTTATTTCAACAAACATTCATTAAAGATGGACTCTTTATGTGGGACTGTGATAAAACCAGGAGGAGTGGGGATAGAGAAAGATTAATTTAGGTCTCCCAGGAGGGCAGTATTTTGGGATTAAAAATCAATGCATATTCCAAGATCATTGATTTAGAGCTGGAAGGGTCTCTAGTTCAACCTTTTCATCTATGAAATGGGATTCAAATCTAGGTCTTTTTTTTTTTTGCTTTTATTTTTGGAGGGGGGAATGACTTGCCCAAGGTCACACAGCTAGTTTTTGTGTGTGTGTGTGTGCATGTGTGTGCGCGCGTGTGTGTGTTAAGAGTGTAAGGCAGGATTTGAACTCAGGTCCTCTGGACTCCAGGGCCAGTGCTCTATTCACTGTGCCACCTAGCCACCCCTTAGGTCTTCTTTATATAAAGTGCAGTGCCCTATCACCTATACCCTGCTGCTTCTCATGATTTAAAGCAAAAGCATTGGAAGACTTTTGAAATTCATTTGTTTCTAAAAGTCAATTAAAAGGACAGGACCTTTCAGTGAAAGGGATGACAGACTTTTTTTTTTTCCTGTTAAATTTAAAATTTGGATTGCACTTCTTTAGCTAAGGACAAAGTTTTGAATCACTTATTTCCAAAGTCACTGGTTCCCATTTCCTTGAGGCTGTTTGTCAATTTTGTTTTCACAAATTCACAATCTCAGAAAAGGAAGGAACAGACCTCTGAGTTCCTCTAGTTCACCTCATATGTGACCCATGGGGTGTCAACCTCAAAGAGAAACAGATAAGCATATTAACTTAGAAAACCACATGTTAACATTTTCCATGTTGGGCTTTTAAAATTTTTATTTTGTTAAATATTTCTCAATTGTATTTTAATCTACTGGAAGACTGGGACACTGGGGATGTAGGTTCCCATCACAGAAAGTTCGACACCTCTGTTCTAGGACATTCCCAACAAAGAATAATGTAGTCTTTGCCCAAAGATTTCTAGTGAACTCTAGGGAATTAATGATTTCTTAAGGAGCAATGAGTGTTATTACTTATAGTAGATTCAAGAAATTAACTTCATTGTTAAAATTTTTCCTTGGTCAAGCTCTCTAGGTGAAACCACTCCACTAATGAGTATAAACATTTTTGAATATTCTTGTTTAGTATCAGGGAGATCCACTACAATAGTCCTAAAAATAAGTCATTTTTTTCCTTTTCACTTTCTGTCCTGTAACCCATCACAAAATGTTACTTTGTGTAATTTTTAGTATGTTTAATTTTTATAAGTAACTATATTCTCCCACTTCAACAGTAAAAAAGAAAAGATTTCTAGTGAGAAGGAAACTACTTTGGGAGGTGGCTTATTCTTCATTAGGAGATTGCTAATTGTTAGGTTTTCCTGACATCAAGTTTACATCTGTATCTTGGTACCTTCTCAATGCCCTTCGCTCTGCCCTCTATGAGCAAGATGAAAATATGTAGTAGCATTTCTATTTGACAGCCTTTTAAATGTTTGATGGAAGACAGACTTTTCTTGGGAGATTCTTCTTCATGCAGCCCTGATGTGACATGATGTTGAGGTCCATTAACATCCAGGTTGCCCTTCTGTGAACACCCTGTAACCTATCAATATCCTTCATAAACTTTGGTGGCCAAAAGTAGCTGACTTAATGAAAGAATTTCATACTAAGGATCAGAAAGACCTGAGTTTGAATTCTCTCTCAGAAACTTACTGTGTATGCTTGACAAATGTCTGCCTCAGTTTCCTTATCTGTCAAAGGGGGATAATAGCAATTACCTCACAGGGTCAAATGAGATAATATTTAAGCACTTTAGAAACCTTAAAATACTATATCAATGCTTATTGCTGTTGTGGCAGTTATCTGACCATAAAATTCTAGACATGTTTTGCAATGAGTTCATCACAATGAGATTATTACCACCCTTGTCCTAGATACTACATCTTTCCTTTAAGTAGTTCAGATTTTGAAATCTGAAAAATCATACAATTCTTTTTATTCCCAGAATTTATCTATTTATTTGTTTGTTTGTTTGTTTGTTTGTTTATCTATTTATTTATTCATTTATTTATCCATTTATTTATTTATTTTTAGTTTTCAACATTCATTTCCACAAAATTTGAGTTACAAATTTTCTCCCAATCTCTCCCCTACCCCCACCCCAAGATGATAAGCATACTGATTACTCCTTCCTCCAGTCTGCCCTCTCATATATTCTTCTCATCCCTCCTTACTCCCTTCCCCCTTACTTTCTTGTAGGGCAAGATGGATTTCTATATCCCATTGTCTGTTATCTGATTTCATGGTTGCATGTAACAACAACTTTTTAACATTTATTTTTAAAACGTGGAGTTCCAGATTCTCTCCCTTCTTCCCTCCTCCCCACTCACCCCCACTGGGAAGACAAGAAGTTCATTATAGGTCATACATGTGTAGTTATGTAAAACATTTCCATATTTCTTAGTCTTATTGTTAAAGATTATATTTCCCTCCATCCTATCCCACCTCCCATTTTTTCTAGTTTCTTTTGACTCTGTCCCTTTTCAAAAGTGTTTGCTTCTGACTACCCCTTCCCCCAAATTGCCCTCCCTTCTCTCATCCCATCCTTATCCCCTTCCCCCAACTTTTCTGTAGGATGAGATACCCAACTGAGTGTGTATGTTATTGCCTCCTTAAGCCAAATCCAATGATAGTAAGGTTGACTCATTCCCTTTCACCTCCCTGCTCTTTGACTCCATTGTAACAGTTTTCTCTTGCCTCTTTTATCTCTTGCCTCTTTTTTTATTTACCCTATTCTATCTCTCCCTTTCTCCTTCTCCCAATATATTCCTCTATCACCTCTTAATTTTATTTTTAGATATCATCCATTCATATTCAATGCACCCTGTGCCTTCTGTCTATCTATACATGTACACACATATAGACATATATATACACACATACACACACACATATATATATATATACACACATACACCTACCTATACATCCATCTGTATGTGTGTGTATATATATATACATATACATATATATATATATGTATATATATACCCTTCAACTGTCCTCATACTGAGAAAAGTCTCATGAGTTACAAATATCATCTTTCAATATGGGAATGTAAACAGGTCAACTTTAATAAGTTTCTTATGATTTTTCTTTCCTGTTTACCTTTTAATGCTTCTCTTGCTTTTTGTATTTGAAATTCAAATTTTCTGTTCAGCTCTGGTGTTTTCATCAAGAATGCTTGAAAGTCCTCTATTTCTTGATAATTTCTTGAAAGATGATGTCTAGGCTCTTTTTTGGATCATGGCTTTCAGGTAGTCCAATAATTTTTAAATTATCTCTTCTGGATCTATTTTCCAGGTCAGTGGTTTTTCCAATGAGATATTTCACATTGCCTTCTGTTTTTTTTTCATTTTTTTTTTGGATCTATTTTATATCTTGATTTCTTATAAAGTCATTAGGTTCTATTTGCTTCAATATAAATTTGAAGTAATTATTTTCTTCAGTGAGCTTTCAAAGTTACTTATCCATCTGGCCAATTCAACTTTTTAAGGCATTCTTCTCTTCTTTGGCTTTTTGGACCTCTTTTGCCATTTGAGTTAGTCTATTTTTTCTTCAGTATTTTTTGGGTTTCCTTTAGCAAGCTGTTGACTCATTTTTCATTATTTTCTTGCAACACTCATTTCTCTTCCCAATTTTTCCTCTACTTCTTTTACTTGATTTTCAAAATCTTTCTTGAGCTCTTCCATGGTCTGCAACCAATTCATATTTTTCTAGAAAGATTTCGATGCAGGAGTTGTGACTTTGTTGCTTTCTTCTAGTTCTATGTTTTGATCCTCTTTGTAACCACAAAAAAAAAGATTCTATAGTCTGATTTCTGTTCCTCTGTTTGCTCATCTTGACAGCCCAATATTTGACTTGATCTCTTTGCCGCGATAGAACTCTGCTTCCAGAGTGGAGAGGGCTGTGTCCCAAATTTCTGGGGTTTTGCACAGCTGTTGTCAGAGCTTCTTCTAGGCACCTGCCTCAACTGTGAGGATGCCATTTCCACAGCCTTAACAAGCTCTGCCGCACCAGCACTCCTCATCCTAGGATGACCAGCAAAGACTGTGACCCAGATCCAAGCAGGGCAAACCAAGAGAATCCTGCTTCAGCCAGAGCTAAAAGATTCCAGCAATTGTCTTCTGGTCAGTAACTTGGTCCCCCACCATGTGTGGACCTGGAGCTCTGGAATCAGCTGTAAGCATCTCTACTACTCCAGGGGAAGGGGCCAGGCCTTGCTCTTCTCTCACCCAGTTCCAAAATTTCCCCACTGACCTTTCACTTTCTTTTTGGTGTTTATGGGTTGAGAAGTCTGGAAAACACCACAGCTGCCAGTGATTTGATCCCCTGAGTTCTGCTCTGGCGGGTCTGTGCCTTCATGGCCCACGTGGGACTGCACTCCGCTCCCAGGCCAGTGTGTTAGACCCTTCCTGTCAGTTTGCCAGGCTGTCCTCAGCTGGAGACATATTTCATTCTGTCATTTTGTGGGTTCTTAGCTCTAAATATTTTTGGAATCATTTTTACAGGTATTTGAGGTAATTGGGGATGAGCTCAAGTAAGTTCCTGCTTTTACTCTGCCTTCTTGACTCTGCTCCCTCCACCACCCCATACAATTCTTAAAGTGAAAAAGTGCCAGAGTTATTATCCCCATTTTACAACTGAGGAGACTGAGGCTCAAGAAGGTGAACGTACTTGGCCTAAGGTCACAAAGCTAGAGTTTTTCGTAATTCTTAAGTTGCCTCAGTTATCTGAGGTTATTTCCCCATCTCAAAAAGTGGGCTAATCACAGAAGTCCAGCCTGGAAGGACCCTCCGAGGCCTTCTCCTCCAAGCTGCTCCTGACGAAAGAATCCTCTCCATAAAATACAAGTAGCCATCCAGGCTCTTCTTGAACAACACTTAGTAAGAGGAATGAGCACTGCCTCTTTAGGCAATCCATTCCACTTTTGGACAGCCTTAATTGTTTGTAAGGTTTTTTTCCATTTTTTTTTTCATGATTCTATTGGCTAAATGCCCATGAGAAATTATTTTATGTACTTAATTGATAAGTAAAAAAACACACAAACCCCCACTGGAATAATTCAACTTGGTAAAAGATTTTGTTCTAAAACAATGAGGCTCATTATATACTCTTGTGGTATATGATATCAGTAGAACTTCACAAGTTAATTATATTCTTAATTACAGCTTTGTATTGAATTAGGGAACTATTATCCATAGAATAATTGAAACCCTGCTGAGATCACGTCTGGTGCTATCTAATTGTATTGCATTTTTTACTAAATTTTAAATAAAAATCAGTATTTCACTCATCTTGGTTTTAATTAATTGACAAGAGAAGGATAATTGGGGTTCTGCCAATGAGTTGAATATTTAAAAATCATCATTGGACGATTAGTCACATGTTTAAGACAGAGCTTCCAGCACAACTTTCTTTGGACCATTTCATTGTGAAAATGATTCTATAAAAATAGCTAGAAATGCATCTCTCTGTGACAGACAGTGTAGTATCATGGAAAGCAAGTCAGGAAATGAGAAGCGCTAAGTGGCAATGGGACTGCCTTGGGCCTCAAGTCAAGTCAAGAAGTATTTATTAAGCACCTACTGTGTGCCAGGAACTATACTAAACACTGGAGAAGGAAAGAAAGATAGTCTCTATTCCAAAAGAGCTTACAATCTAAGTGGGGTGGGGAGGAATGTTATGTAAATAATTATGTAAAATCAAGCAATATACAAGATAAAGTGGAGGTAATCTCAGAGAAAAAGCACTAACATCTTCTGGTAGAAACTAGAGACAGGAAGAAAATAGGAAAAGGAGAGACCTGAACAGAGCCAGAGAAGTCAGCACATGGAGATGAGGAGAGAGAGAATTCCAAGAATGGCAGATGGTCAATGGCAATGAACAGCCAGGAGAAGGAGTATGTATGTGTCTTGTGTGAGGAACAGCGAAGAAGTCACTGTTAATAGGTCACAATGTACAGGAAGGGGAGTAAATTGGAAGATGACTGAAATGGAAGGAAAGGTATGGATTTTGAAGGGCTTAAAAAAATAATAGTTTTCTTCTGTGTGGATTTCAGGCCAGGTGATCCCTGAGTTTCTTCCCTAACCTAGTGTTCTATCATTTTTATTATCAAGATAAAGGGACTAATTAAATAGTAATTTAGTGGATTCAGGTCTACAGTATACATTACAAATGAGAAAACTCAGAGGTTCAGTGATTTTCTCACAATTAGGCTACAACCTTAAAGGCATAGGTCCAGATCCACCTTAAAAAACGAAAAAGCAAACAAAAATCTCAGTATATATGGGGCTGGAAATATTTGGCAGATGACAATAATAACAAATGTTTGGATAGCACCTTCAGTTTTACATAGTGCTTTGCACATATTATCTTATTTTATCCTCACAACAAGCCCATGAAATGGGTGCTATCATTATCCTTTTTTTACAGATGAAAAAACTAAGACTGAGAGAGATTATTTGACTTATCCACAGTCACACTGCACAGGAGTTGAACTCTGGTCTTGTTGACACTGAATCTAGCATTGAACCCATATTCCACCTACATGGGAATGGGAAGAGTAGAAAAGGGTTGGAAGGTTGAGTTTAGAAATGATTGGATTGCAACCTATGGCTTCTGAGGTCCCCTCTGGTTCTATATCTGCATTACTATACCCAGTATTTAATCTTTCATGGCCTCATTTTCCTTATTTGTAAAATGAGAGGGGTTAGACTGGATGGCCTTTGAAAGCCCTTCCAGCTCTAAATCTATGATTTTTTTACCTCTGCCAGAGCTCTATTAAGAACTTGTACAAGTTCCTCAAAATTGTTAGATGGAAATAACCATATTTCCCCTATAATATATTTTTTCTACATTGAATTGCCTTCGTTCTAAAATCATTTCCTTTCATTTCAAATTCATACCTAACTAGGACTGTAGCTTAAGTGCTAATGTAGGTCACTGTTTCTGTATTTCAAGTGTTTATAGGTCTCCAAGATTGTGGATGTCAATTTTTGTGTTGATGTCATTTTGTGGTAATAATTTTCTTTTTTCTTTAGATATTATTTGTATTAAAAAACATTCAAAATTCAGTCTCTTTTCCCTACTTAGACTCCTTTGCTACTCCATTATTTGTGTGTGTTGTTATTTTTTTTATTTCAACTCCAAAAGGGAGACTATATTTAGATGCTTAATAATAAAAGAAGTTTAAAGAGTTATCAAAACAATGTCAAGTTTAAGTTTTGGATGCCTTGATGTGACCTAGGAAGTAATTGTTCCCTTTTCCTCATTCATCCTGACAGCTCACTTCACCCCTTTGATCACTGGGAATGGATAGGCAAGATTTTGTTCAGATAAGCCCACCAGTATTGACAATTATATACTTTGTATACTGCACCTCTTTGTAGCTCCCCTATCTTGTATTGTCCCTCTAACTTATTGTCCCTCTGGTTTGCCACAGAATCTCCATTTAGAGAGAATTCCCAGGCTGATCAAGTCTTCATTTCCCTTCCAGGCTGTCTTCTTGACTGAAGATTTTCTCTACAATTCTCCCACATCTGGTACCTTTATCTCTACCATCCCCACCACTTCTCTTTTTCTTTTTCTTTTAATATATTGTTTTTCTCCTCTAGAATGTAAGGTCAATGAGGGCAGGGGCTATTTTTCTTTCTTTTTGTATTTGAATTTCCAGTGCTTAACACTGTCAGGCACAGGATGTCTTATTAAATGTTTGTTGATTTGACTTGACACAGTAGATGCTTAATACATCTTTACTGGAAATTATACGTTGCTTCTTTTACCTAGAAGAGCACTTTTATTCTTTTAGCCATATACTCCTATTGTATCCAGTCAAATATCCAAGGAGCATATGCAAATGATACCTCCTCTATGAAACATTTCCTGATCTCTTTCTCTCACTGTCCCCATCCCAAGTTGAAGGGAATCTTTTCCTCTCTGAATCTAAAAACTTTTCACTTCTAATGTACTTATTGGCATCGTATTACATTATATTTTATTTTGCAATAAATATAAAATTATTAGAGCATAAACTGTATCAAGACTTTTGGGACACCCTATATATTTACAAGCTGTGTCATAATATGATAGATTTAATACCTGTTTTAGAATCAGACATGATTTAAATCCTGCCTTAGAGACTTGCTAGCTGAATGACCCCAGGCAAGTTAAATGAACTCTGTCAACCCTAGTTTCCTCATCAGCAAAATGAAGGAGTTGGGTTTGATGGCCAAAGGGCTCTTCCAGCTCTAAGAGCTTATTTATATCTATGTAAATCTTATTACCCATACTTGACCATAAACTCCTTAAGAGTAGAGAATATAGGGGGCAGCTAGGTGGCGCAGTCAGTAAAGTGCTGGCCCCGGAGTCAGGAGGACCAAAGTTCGGTTCCAGCCTCAGATACTTACAAAATCAGCCATGTAACCTTGGGCAAATTACTTAACCCCAATTGCCCTACAAAAGGCCAAAAAAAAAGAGTAGGGAAAATATATTTGTATTTGTTCTAGTGCCTAGAACCATACTTCCCATGTAGTAAAAGTAAAATCTTTTCCCTCGATCTTAGCCCTGTGCTTCATCATTGTCACTTTCAACAACAATCACGGGATATATAGCACTTTAAGTTTTGCAAAGCAATTTATAAATATTGTCTCATTTGATCCTAATGAGAACCCAGAGAAGTAGGTGCTATTATCATCACTCTTTTGCAGATAAGGATACTGAAGCAAAGAGATGTTAAGTTACTTGTCTAGGGTCACACAGCTAGTAAAAATCATATAATTCAGGTCTTGATTCCAAGTCTAACTCGCTATCCATTAAACCACCCAGTTTCTTAACTCCATGGTCCTTTACTTTTTCCATATGGAGATCATCTTTGGAAAGAGAGTGGCATCATAAAATTGGTCTTATTTAGAGAAAAAGGAAAACAGTTTTTACTATAAGGGAAGCTCAGTGAGTTTTCAATCATATACAATATGAGGAAATGAAAAAATCCAATAATTTTATCCGTTTAGAAGTGAAATTTTGTGGAAACTGGGCTGATTAGGGACTTTGAAGAGAAAGATTTGAATCTCTCAATTGGAAATTGGCTATGAGCCACCTTGTGGGTATTCACATTTGATAGTATATTTGCATAAAAGAAGGGAATGGGTCATTTGTGAAGAGTAGGAATTCTAGCTGAGGAATATTGAAGACAAGGAGGGAAAGTGAAAATATTCATCACTTTATCACTACTCTATTCATTAGAGACTTTTTAAATATTAATATAAAAATCAATAAAGCAAGACACAGTTTTTTTGGTGACAATATTGGTTCCTTTCTCCAGACATGTAGGATTAGATTACTGATAGATAATTCTCTGTCACTCCGCCAGCCACACTGATAGAATCTGCAGTCTTGAATAATAAGCATTGTGACAATATGTGTATTGCGGTGCAGTGGGTGGCCAATCATTTTTGGAGAAAATGTAATTCTCATGAAAGACACCTGTCAGGGAATGAATCTTATGAGCAGGATTGTGATTATGAATTTTCAGCCGCCCCCACAAGCTGGTTTCCAGATAAGTACATGCCTTTGGAATGTACCTGTCTTGAGCTTTAACATGGTAAAGGAAATTCTGATCATGTCTCCAAAAAAAAAATAGATAATACCTAGGATTTGGATGGTGTTTTAAGATTTGCCCTTCACATTTCATATATCTTATCTGATCCTCAAAGCAATCCTGAGAGACGGACGCTACTATTATTCCCATTTTACAGATGAGGAAATGGTTCACACATTTAGGAAGTATCTGAGGCAGGATTCAAATACTTATCTTCCTGACTGCACGTGTGGCCCACTATTCATTGTACATTGCAAGCTTAGTGAATGGGGCTCCCAGAGAGGACAGATCAGTGTTGTGGAGGGGAGACCATTTGGCCTGAAACTGACCAGTTTAGATCCTCAGCAAGAGGAAATGAATGAATACACAAGTCATTGAAGCAGGTTCCCCTTGGACTGTCTCCTGTGAAATTTACAATTTAGCAAACATTTGTTGAGTTCTTACTAGGATCAAATCACATGGTCATTGTCAGGGACCAGGACTCACAGATGCCATGATAGAGTGTGTTGAGATTTATTGCTTTTGATCAGATTTTAGCAGAACGCCATATTTTCAGAAGGCTGTGTTCAGCCTATGTTCTCTTGGATTTGAATGCCAGTTAAAAAAATAAAGCAGTATTGGGAGTTGAAGCAATGAGTAAACATGCAGCTCACAGTCTTCTGCACCCCTAGTGTCCTCAACATTCATTTGTCATTTACCAACACAGCTTGTGTTGCAGATTTGTTGAATGTGTCATCTTTCCCCAGCCAGGTTGTAAATTCATCCAGAGGGGGGACCATCTTATAATTTTTTAATCTCCTATTGTTCCCAGCATAGTAGACATTGAGGAGACATTTGTCAAATGAATAAATAAAATGCCATTAAAACTAATTAGCAGGTTTATGAAAATGTCTATTATGCCACTATTTGGTCACAGGATGCTGTGCACTCTAGTCATCCTCCTTATTTTTGCCCCCATGCGTGGTAGTAAATCTTGGCAATAGAAAGGGAAAACCCAAACATCTCCACTTCCAAGAAGTTTACATTGGAGTGGCTGCTAGGTGGCACAGTGACTAGAGCACTTGTCCTAGAGTCAGGAGAACATGAATTCAAATATGGCCTCAGACACTTCACACTTACTAGCTGTGTGACCCTAGGCGAGTCATTTAACCCTGATTGCCTTGTCAAAAAAAAAATAAGTATTAGTAGTTTACATTGGAATGGGATAACATTTGAAAACACTTTGCAAATCTCAAAGCACTATCTAAATGCCAGCTACCATGTAAGCCCTTGTCCATAGCTTTGTCTCTCACTAAGACTCCAGATCATCAGATTTCCCTTTCCTGCCTAGGTTTTCAGACTCCTCTAACTCTCAAGTCTAAATTGGTTATGGGAAGAGTAGGTGGTAGATAGACTTCAAACAGAAAACTAAGGGAATAGAATTGCTTGGAGATAGGTTCTTAAAAGATTTTATCTCTTATGTTATTATTCTGTCAGTTTTGAACAGGAAACTCTTTGAACCAAAATCTCTGCCTTCCTTTCTCCTGCCATCTCTTTCTCTCAGAAGCAGCTACGGGTGAGGAGGTCTGCCAGTGGAGAGGTTTTGGAGACTTGCCCGAGGTCTTTGATGGTCCATAATCTGTTATTTTAATTCCTTTTTTATACCATATGAACAGATCTCACAAACAAAACACTAGAACAAATAATAAATTTGTAGAAGTATGCTTTATAAGCCTATAAGATCTATAGTGCAAATAATACTATTTCTATTTTGTAGACAAGGCAACTGAAGCCTTGAGAGGGCAAGGGATTTGCCAATGGCTAGGGAATTGGAACCCATGCCCCTGATTCCAAGGCTTGCAGTCTATCTACTACATTCTTGGATATATGTTGCCCTTTAAATTTTATTTATTTGAGATTCTATTGTACTCCTGGTCACATGTTTTATTTCTTTTCTTTTTCTTTTTGGAGGGCAATTGGGGTTAAGTGACTTGCCCAAGGTCACAGCTAGTTTTTGTGTTAAGTGTCTGAGGCTAGATTTGAACTCAGGTCCTCCTGACTCCTGGGCCGGTGCTCTGTTCACTGCACCACCTAGTCACCCCATATATATCTATTTTAGTATAATAATAATAATAATAATAAGTAGCCCATTATGGTCTCTCCTGAATAAAACAGTGTGGTGCTAAGCTGAAGTGGAAATCTTGCCAAAACATTATTTATTTTACATAGACCCCATTAGACTATGATCTCTTCAAGATAGGCTTTTTTTGGCCTTACTTCATATTCCCAAAATTTAGCACAGTGGTAGCACATAGTAGGTGCTTAAAAGATGTCTACTGACTGTGAGACTGACAGAAAATTATAATGAACTTAGAATTAGAGGAGATTTCATCAAGTCCAACCCCTAAATTTTACAAATGAGGAAACTGGGATCCTCAGAGATTGAATGGCTTTTCCAAGGTCACACAGGTAACAAGCCCTAGAGAAAGCATTTCAGTAAGGGCAGAATCAATGTTCTTTCCACTGTAACATGATGATTCATGGATGCCTACAAGTCATGTGGCTGTCCTGAAAAAAATCATTATTCAACTTTACATCTCATAGACATGTGCTTCAATTGTATCACAGTACCATTGGAATTTGATAAGTATTCATTTTTAATGTTTCATTCTTAATGCCAAGAAAAATAGAGACCACAGACTTTGAGTCTGAATATAAAGGTCAAAATGAACTAAAAGGTAAAGGTGATACTTAGAAATACCATGGTGGCCTCCGGGCAAGACACAGTGAGCATAAAGTGCAAAGGTAAAAGCTAAGGCTGTTCATGTAGAGAGAATTCCTGGCATCCTGAAAGTTAAACATAAACTCAATGGAATTTTTATGTTTAAAATAATTAACACCTATGCAATATCAATCTTAACATATCCTTTTGCACTAGTAAAATGGAAAACAGCTCGTATGAAAAGTGTCCCAATGAAAACCTGCAACACCCTTAACAAAGCATAGGACTTTGCTCAAAGGAAGGTTTAAAAAATGAAAATGTTTTTCATCAAAAAATGAGAGAGAAAATTGAGAGTTATTTTCCAAATATGTGCTAAAGAGGTTGGAATCATACAAAAATAATTCTGGAACAGATATCACATTTCAGTACTGAAGGCTGACCACAGATATAGACCATTGTATTTTATTGAAGGTAAACAGAAATGGAATATTTCCTCTCTAGATGTAGCCTGTAACATGGCTGAGATCCATGAGTTGAAGCAAAAGGGCTCTCTGTGGTTGACATCCACATGAACTGTCCCAACGAATAGTATATATCAACAAAGAAACCTTGAATACAGACTTAATTATGTGGACCTGTTTAAAGAAATAAAGGGGTTTCTTTTTTCTTTCTTTTTATCAAATGGTTTATTAACTTCTGGTTTGCATCATTTCCGCAAGATTTTGAGTTACAAATTTTCTCCCCGTTTTTCCCCCTACCCCCCACCCCTAAATAGCTATCCTACTGGATATCCCCTCCTCCAATCTGCTCTCTCCCATATCTTCTCCCATACCCCCTCCGACTTTTGAGCAGTGCACGGTGGATCTCTAAGCCCAAGTGCCTGTATATCTCATTTCCCAGTTACATGTAAAATATTATTAATAATTGTATATATATATATATATATTTTAAATATTTGATTTCAAAGCTTTGAATTCCAGATTCATTCCCTTCCTCCCTTGTCACCCATCCTTAATGGGAAGATAAGCAATTCAATATAGGTTGTACATGTGTAGCTATGCAAAAAATTTCCATAGTGGAATATTTTGTAAAAGACTGACTATATTTCCCTCCCTTCTATCCCGCCCCCTCTACTTTGATACTGTCCCTTTTCAAAAGAGGGTGCTTCCAGCTTCCCTCTCCCCCAGCCTGCCCTCCCTTCCATCATGCCCCCTGTCATCCCCTGCCCCCCTACTCTCCTGTAGGGTGAAATACTCTGTTTAGTGTGTATGTCATTCCCTCCCTAAGCCAAATTCAATGAGAATAAGGTTGACCCATTCCCTTTTGCCTTCCTGTTCTTCCCCTCCATTGTGACCATTTTCCCTTGCCTGTTCTATATGAGATCGTTTACTCCATTCTGTCTCTCCCCATGTCCTCTTATTATATTCCTCTCTCACCTCTCTATTTCACCTTTAAGTATCATCCCTTCCTATTAAATTGGTCCTGTGCCCTCTATCTATGTATACCTGTAGAGATATACACACACACACATTTCTATTCCCTTCAACTATTCTCATACTGAGAAAAGTTTCATAAGTTACAATTATTGTTTTTCCATGTAGTCATGTAAATAGTTCAACTTTGATAAGTTCTTATGATTTATTTTCCCTGTTTTCCTTCTTATGCTTCCCTTGCTTCTTGTATCTGAATGTCAAATTTTCTATTCAACTCTGGTTTTTTTCATTGAGAATGCTTCAAAGTCCTCTATTCCACTGAATAACCATATTTCCCCCTAAAACATGATACTCAGTTTTGCTGGGTTAGGTGTTCTTGGTTTTAATCCCAGCTCCTTTGACCTCTGGAATATCATATTCCAAGCTCTTAGATCCCTCAGTGTAGAAGCTGCCAGGTCCTGTGTTATCCTGATTGTGTTTCCACAATATTCAAATTGTTTCTTCCTGGCTGCTTGTAATATTTTGTCCTTGATCTGGGAACTCCAGAACCTGGCTATAATATTCCTAGGAGTTTTCTCTTTGGGATTTTTTTCAAGAGGTGATTGGTGGATTCTTTCAACCTCTATTTTGCCCTCTGGTTCTAAAACATCAGGGCAATTTTCCTTGAGAATTTCTTGAAGGATGATTTCTAGGTTCTTTTTCTGACCATGACTTTCATGTAGTCCAATATTTTTTAAATTATCTCTCCTGGATTTATTTTCCAGATCAGTGGTTTTCCCAATGAGATATTTCACATTGCCTGCTATTTTGTCATTTGTTTGGATCTGTTTAATAGGATCTTGATTTCTCATAAAGTCACTAGCTTCCATTTGCTCCAATCTAATTCTGAAGGAATGATTCTCTTCAGTGAGCTTTTGAGATTCTTTTTCCATCTGGCAAATTCGACTTTTTAAGGCATTCTTCTCCTCATTGCCTTTTTGAGCCTCTTTTGCCATTTGAGTTAGTCTACTTTTTGAGGTGTTATTTTCTTCAGTCATGGTGACTCTCATTTCACAATTTTCTTGCATCGTTCTCATTTCTCTTCCCCATTTTTCCTCCACTTGGTTTTCAAAATCCTTCTTAAGGTCCTCTATGGCCTGTAACCAGCTCATATTTTTCTTGGAATCTTTTGGTGCAGGAGTTCTGACTTCACTGTCTTCCTCCAGAGAGAGCATGGATGAACACTGGGTGCAGATTGAAGCATATATTTTTTAACTTTTTTTAATTTTTCTTGTTTGTGTGGTTGTTTCTTTTGTAATACAACTAATATGGAAATATGTTTTGCATGACTTCACATGTATAATTGTTATCATATTGCTTGTCTTCTCAAAGGCAGGGGCAAAAGGGAGGCAAAGGATTTGGAACTCAAATTTTTAAAAATATATTTTAATGTAATAGAGAAATAGTTAAGGAAATAAATAAAAATGTATTAATAATAATTTTAGGGAGACAGACAAATTTCATTCTGGGTCCAGTCACATCAATAATTTTGTGACCAAGTACAAACTTTGATAATAGTCCTGTGGTTTTGTCAATAGAACTACTCCCATCACTATTGCAGATGCCAACGCTTCTTGGCCTTAGTAGACTGTCTTTCATGAGCTGCTGGAGCTGAAAATTTGATTTTCCTCTGGGAAATGTATTGAGTTTTTCTACAATTAGTGAAGACTGGTCCTTGAACTTGAAATACTTCTAGTTTGATAGAAGTACTTTCACGGTTTGTTCTTTCCTTTGATAGCCTGGGAGAACTCAATGTCCCACCATGGAGGCATCATTTGAGTTTTGGTAGACCTATTGGGTCTGTTTAATTATTTTTTATTATATCATAAGATCATAGATTCAGACCTGGAAGGGACCCCTGTGATCACCTAGTTCTGTTCCCTCACTTTTACAGATTAGGAAACTCAGACCCAGAGATGATAAGGTCATTCAAGGTCACATAGTATGAAGTAGTAATTAGAATCGGAATTCCTTGAAATCAGGTACTTTCTCTTCTATTTTTATCTCAAGTTCTCAGCATAATGTTTTGTACACAGTAAGCACTTCATAAATTTCTTTTTCATTCATTCATCCATCCATCCTACTTAGTTGTCTTGGAAAGTTTTCCTTCTATCAACAGGACTTGAATTTATTGAATAAAATTTTGATTGATGGGTACTCCATAGGCATCATACGTTGAGTGCAGCTGTAGAGATCATATGATCATAGGGCTTTGTCCTCATTTCTGCCTAAATAATAAAGGCTCAAAAGGCATAGGGGGAAAATGGAGGATTCCTTTCTTCCTAATGAGCCTGGCCTGCTCTGTGTTCATGGACATTACAGAAATTCATAGAGGGCAAGACAAGCAATGTGAAGTGAATGTTAAATGAACCATTAACAGAAATACTAGCGAGTAACCACCAGGTCAGAAAAGGAATGGAGGTATGCCTAATGGAAGTAGCATAATGGAAATCAAATGTATTCCAGGATACTCTTTTTTTTCCCCAATTTCCTTACTCCTTTTTTGCTTGTATGTGTGATTTTTTTTTTTTGCGAGCGGAGGGTCTATGTTCATGAATACATGTGTATTTGTGTGTGTGTGTGTGTGTGTGTGTGTGTAAATCTGTGCTGGTATTTGTATCAGACATTGTTTATGTTTCCCCTTGCAGAATCATAGACAGTAGTATGGATTACTAAGATGGGAGAATTTTACATACAAGAAAAATAAGGTTGAAAAATCTAATGTAAGCATTGAAATGGGATGGAGAAAACATCAGCTCTGGGATCATCATGCCTGGACTCCACTTTTAATTCCTCTACCTGTATGACTCAGGGTCCCTTTGTACTTCACTGTCCTCATATGTAAATCAAGGATGTTAGATTAGTCTGTCTCTAAGGTCTCTTCCAACTCTATTCATAATTTTTTAAAGAAACAAAACAGGTTGACACTGCTAGTAAAATATAATTTCTTAAAAATTTAATTCATGTGCTCTGAAGATTGCAAGATGGTCAAGTTACTTAATCCTGTTTGACTCAATTTCCTCATCTGTTAAATGAGCTGAAGAAGGAAGTGGCAAAGCAGTCCATTATCTTTGCCAAGAAAATCACAAAAGTAGTTACAGAGTCAGACAACTGAAAACGACTGAACAATAACAACAAAAGATTGAATGATTTTATAAAGTTCTAAATCATTTTAGAGTTTTGTTTTTGTTTGTTTTTTTAATGGTAGTTTATAGTATTAGGATGGTTAATAGTTGGCTTTTTTTATCCTCTTTTTTCCACTGTATGAATTTTTTTTATGCCTTAATCCCAGAAAAGCCAGGGGGGTGGGAAGAAGAGAAAACAGGCAGGGGTTCTAAAGATTAATCCATTAAAGCGGTTTATGGCTGAAAAGCTGTCTGGTCATTTTTTAGAACATGGAAAGCATCTGTTACAAGGTAGCACACAGATGGATTTTATTGGTTCATGAAAATGTCAAATCTTAATGTTTCTCTTTTTAAAAAAAAATGAACAGGAGTAAGAAGAAAGCCCTTTCCCCCCTCCTTTACCAAGTAATGTTAGTTTTGCATCCTCTCTTTAGAAAAGCAGTATCCTGCTACCTTTTTTATTGTGTGTGTTTATAGGGTGGGGGGGATGCTTTAGATTATCACCATGCTGAATGATGCGCCTTGATCTGAAGATGGTATGCAGAGGTCTTACAGCCTGAGTGGTCCAGGGCCGCTTTCTCTGAGCCTCCCTACTGTTTCTGTAATGGGCAAGCCAGCGTGGTTAGTGAAAAAAAATACTTACAAAGCCTGAAACCTGTGGAGAAGGCATTTGGATGCCATTAAGTTGGTCCCAAGATGTCTGGGCTGTTAAGCATTAATAAGAAAAATATTTCTTCAATATGTAAAACCAAATATTTAGTTAAGAGTTCCCTCATTAAAGCTGGTAGGGTTTGATTTAGGACGGTAGACACAGGGGAAACATTATTGCCATAAAGGTCCCAACACATATGTTTGCGTGTAGGTGTATGTGTTTGTGTATATATACACATGTTTGTATAGATACATATATTTATGCATGTATACACGTAGAGATATGCATGTATGTAAATGTGTGTTTCATGTATATGTGCATATGTATGTATATGCATATATTTATGTTTTTATATGTAATGTTCATACTAAGTAAAAAAATTTGCTTGCAGGTTATTGCTTCTTTTTGACCATGTCTACATAATTCAAAAAAACAAATTTAAAATGTAAAAATGAAATAAATACAGCTACTTTCAGCATATAGATACCCCTCCTGAATGACCCTTTCACCGTTAAATTGTTGATTACTTGATCCAACTTTGATGGTTGTTTTTTTTTTTTTAGTAACTTATTTTTTTTTTACTTTATTTTTCAATAAACAAATATTCTTTGTTGCCTCTTTCTTCTTCTTCTCTGTAGAAGGGAGGGAAAATAAGACCTTTTATAATAAATATTCATAGTTGTGTTAAAATTCATGTTATGTTAAAAAAATAAGTTGCATTCTATACCTTGAGTGTTTCACCTCCTGTCAGGATATGGATAGCATGGTTCATTATCTTTGGTCCTTTGGAATTGTGGTTAGTAATAGCATTAATCAAAGGTGTTAAGTCTTCCAAACTTGTTTTCCTTAATTCACATATATGGTCTATAGATTTGGAGCTGGAAGGAGCCTTAGAAGCAGTCTATTTCAACTGCCAGTTTTAAAGGTGAGGGAAATGAGGTCCCATCGAGGTTAAGTGACTTGCCAAATGTGACAAAGGGAATGAGCAGTAAATTTGGGATTTGAACTGAGATCCTCTGACTCAATATCCAGGGTTCTTGGCTCTTTTATATCCTTAGCTCTTAGCATTGTAACTGGCACATAGTAGGCTCTTAACAAATGTTTATTGATTGACTCCTACCCAGTAAATTCACTTTGATTTGAATCTGTAAGCATTTATTAAGGCCTATCTGCCAGGCATTTTGTCAGATCCTGGGAATACAAATTTCCAACCTAAGAAGTCCCTATTCTCAAGAAGCTTACATTCTGTTAGAAGGAAATAATATATGCAGAAATGTAATTAGCAAGTTAATACAAAGTAGTTTCTGGGGAAAGAAGGAGACTGATAGGAAATAAAGAGGTCAAGTTAGGGGCAGTTAGGTAGCCCAGGGGATAGAACACTGGCCCTGGACTCAGGAGGACCTGAGTTCAAATATGACCTCAGATACTTGACATTTACTACCTGTGTGACCTTGCCTCAAAAAACAAACAAACAAGAGATCAGAACAGGCCTTGCTTCCAAAGGGGTATTTTAAAAGGCAGGAACAGGATCAAGTAGAGAAAACAGAAAATAGATGAATTTGTCTGGAATATAGGGTGTGTATGAAGAGGATTGTGGAGCACTCAGCCGGCTAAGGTAGGGTGGAACCGAACAGTGATGGGTTTACATGCCAGATAAACATTAATGGGAACATTAAGTGCTTACAATATACCAGGCACTATGCTATGCACTGAGAACACAACGAAAGACGAGTTCATGGTCCCTGCCCTCAAGAAGCTTCTTTTCTAATGAGGGAGACAGTATGAAAACAAGAATGTACTTGAGCTAATCTCAGAGGGAAGGCACTGGCAGTGAGAGGACCAGCAAAGGCTTCTTGTAGAAGGTCCACTTTAAGCTGAGTAGTATTTCAATGTTAAGCCAGGGACACTAAAGGAGTTTGTATTTTATCCCGGAGGCAATCGTGAGGCCCTAAAACTTCCTGAGCAGAGAGATCTGTGCTGACTGTAGAGAATATCTAGTCCATCCCCCTTCGTTTTATGGATGAAGAACCTGAGGCCCAGAGAGAGGAAGAGCTAGGGTGTACGCCTAGACCAGCTGACTCCAAATTCACTGCTTTTCTCATTGTAACACGCATTTGTTGCTGAGTTGTTTTTCGGTTATGTGCAATTCCTTGTGACTCCAGTCGGGGTTTTCTTGGCAAAGGTACTAGAGTGGGTTACCATTTCCTTTTCCAGTTCATTTTACAGATGATGAAACTGAGGCGAATAGAAGTGACTTGCCCAAGGTCACACAGATAATGTCTGAGATTGGACTTGATTTCACGTCCTTGTGCTTCCAGGCCCAGCTCTCTATCCACTACACCACCTAGCTGCCCCCATTGAAACTTGTTGTGTCATATAACATATACATACAATATAAAATATGCCTGATGTAAAATGCATGTAAAGAAGAGACTTCTTGGGGAGGCTGAGTGGCACAGTAAATAGAGCACTGGTCCTGCAGTGAGGAGGACCTGAGTTCAAAGCCGGTCTCAGACACTTGACACACTTACTAATTGTGTGACCTTGGGCAAGTCACTTAACCCCATTGCCCTGCCCTCCCCCCTCCAAAAAAAAGAGACTTCTTATCCATTTCCTACTTGATGTAACCCTGTTAAGTCATTGTCCCAAATACAATTTAACATATTTTGTGTCCTTAATCCTAAGAAAGCATCAAAATGGAGTCATAAGTAGAGACATTCTAGTCTTTAAAAACTCCTGGAGATGTTGTTATCTCGTACGAGTCAGACCTCCCTTATCTGAGCAGAGTGAGGGAACTGAATCTTTGTTTTTCAATTAGGAGAGTCAGACTTGAAAAGAAACTTGAAGAAATGTTCAGTTTCTCATCCTGATTGGTCTATAAGTAGTAATATTGTCAATATTTGACTCCTCTAAAAGTGGCAGAAATTTTTATTTAAAAATCTCCAAATTGGGGTGTCTAGGTGGCACAGTGAATAGAGCACCAGCCCTGGAATCAGGAGGACCTGAGTTCAAATATTGCCTCAGACACTTGACACACTAGTCGTGTGACTTTGGGCAAGTCACTTGACCCCAATTGCCCTCCAAAAAGCAAAAAAAAAAAAAAATAAACCCTCCAAATTAAAAATAATAATTTTTTGAGGCAGCATGATAAAGTAGTGTGGTAGGAGCAATTTCTACAACTAATCCGGTTGGTGCTTATGGAAGATTCCTGCCACATAAGGTAGTTTTGTTTTGCTTTGTTTGGTTTTGTTTGGTTTTCCTAAAAGAACAAGAATAACATACTTAAGTTGGGAAGCTGGGTGATGCAGTGCATAGAGTATCTGGCCTGAAGTTAGGAAGACTCATCTTCATGAGTTCAAATCTAGCCTCAGACACTCCTAGCTGTGTGACCCTGGACAAGTCACTTAACCCTCTTTGCCTCAGCTCCTAATCTGTAAGATGAGATGGAGAAGGAAATGACAAATCACTCTGGTATCTTTGACAGGAAACCCCAAAGAGTCAGACTCATTGAAAAGACAAAGACAGCAAGGAAAGGCATGCTTAAGATGTAATTGGTCAAGGAGACTAAGGTTCAAAGCATTGACGTAGCTGTCTAGGACATAAAAGGTCAATGCAATAAGAGCACCGGCTCCAGTGTTGGGACGACCTGGAGATCGAATCCCGTGCTCGGACACTCAGCACCCACCCAGAAACACCTGGCTGTGTAACCTTGAGCAAGTTACTTAACCCCAATTGTTTAGGGGCGGCCAGGTGGCTCAGCGAGTAAGAGCACCGGCTCCAGTGTTGGGACGACCTGGAGATCAAATCCCGGGCTCAGACACTCAGCACCACACCTAGAAATAACTGGCCATGTAACCTTGAGCAAGTTACTTAACCCCGATTGCTTAAAAAAAAAAAAAAGTTCAATGCAAGATAAGGCCCCACACCTCAGGACTGATGGGTATCTCATTGCCCTGTTAACCAACGTGTTCTTATGACAAGCCAAACATCATGGCAAGTATGGAAACTGCAGAACCAATGCTGTATCCTCCCCGAGTATCCTTCCCATGTTACTATTAAGCAAAATGTGCCTAGCTGTGTTTGGTCTTCCTTATTGTAGGTGCTTAATAAATCCTGATTGATTAATTGATTCTGTTAAGTGCTTCTGTAGAAGTAATTTCCTGGTCTTCATTCCCAGCTGCTAGTGTTCCTTCCTCTCCAGGTGCATTTCATCCTTTTCTCTTAAAGCCCAGCCTTAACCCCAAATCACTCTGGTCCCAGACCAAGCCCTGTCTGGTCACTTAGCCCTGATTGGCTCAGAATGAATGTAAATAGCAGTTGTTTCTGTTTTGACCAGAAATTTGGAGGGTCTTCCTCTCTTGGATCTATTTTTTTAAGAGGCCATTCTTTGCCTCATTTAAAAAAAAAATTAAACATTAATTACTGAATGGGTGCTGTCTCAATCAAACTGAGACCTGTTAGAGACCTTGACTTGAAAAGACCAAGGTCCCCCACTGTATCCTGAGCCACCTCCAGTTATCCTGATCCATAATTGGCCACTGGACCCAGATGGCTCCGGAGGGGAAAATGAGGCTGGTGATTTTGCACAGCCCTGCCTCACTTAAATCCAATTCACTTGCAAGTCAAGGCATCACCTCCCTAATGTCATGGGCTTCTTCAAGAATGAAGGAGAGGGGCAGCTAGGTGGCGCAATGAATAGAGCACCAGCTCTGGAGTCAGAAGGACCTGAGTTCAAATGTGGCCTCTGACACTTAACACAAAAACTAGCCGTGTGACCTTGGGCAAGTCACTTAACCCCAAATGTTCTACAAAAAAGAAAAAGAATGAAGGACAAACAGCAATCTCTTCTCTTGTATCTTTTATACAAGTTTGTATGTATATGTCATCTCCCTTATTCTAATGTTTGCCCCTTGGTAGGAAATGTTTTGATTAATTAATTTTTTTTTTTTTTTATTTCAGCGATGTGTAAAACAAAGTGCTTAATAAATGTGTACTGATTGATATGACCTATGGGTTAATAAATTCATTCCAATTCTTGTTCTGAACCCGCCGACCAACCTGAGTCAAGCCTAGCCCAGACAAGTGGAAAGGCGGTTACTGTTAAGATGGAGTTCAACAAGACCTGACTTTGAATCTATTAAAAGTATTATATGAATGTAGGTTTTTATGACTAGCTCTTAAAATATAGCACAAATGAGTTTGTTTGAAATGATTCCATCTCCTCTTCTCCCTCAGTGATCTATTCTAAGAAAAAAATGCCTCCTAGCTAAGTCTCAGTTTCCTCATCTATAAAATGAGGTACTTGGGTCAGATGACCTCTGAGGCCCCTTCCTGCTCAGGATCTACGATCCTATTATCCTGTGAATACAAATTCCCGAACTCTGATCTTGCTGTAAAACTATAAAGAACACATCCTTTTTTAGACTTCTCTCAAAACTGTCAACAGCCTCTCTCATAACAAGTATTTTTGGTGTTGTGAGCTAGAGCAGTTTTTTGGAAGTGACAGACCATGTAATTCTCACATGTCAAGGTTCTAAGCAAAACCCCCTGGTAGCTCTTGCCTATTATTTTCCTGAAGGGTTTTTTTTTTTAACATTGTGATTCTCTCTTAATCCAATGGTACCACTCCATCACCAAGGCCATGAGCCATGCCAGCATTTCACATCAAAATTTCTTAGAGGATCAACATTCCTGCAGTGCTGAGAAATAAATGTATGTGTTTGTGTGTGTGTATACACATATATGTATGTATATAAAATTAAATAAATTAATGTGTAATAATTAATATATAATAAATTAATTTAATTCAAGTAATAAATTAGTTAAATTATATATAATTGTAATATTAACTATGAATATATTATAATATATTATATTAGTATAATAAATTGTCATTAATCAATCATGTATAATTAAATAAATTGAAAAATTAAATAAAGATATATGTTTCCCTTTGATTTATATGATCCAGAAATAACCGTTTCTGCCATGAGCTATCATTAATATTATTATTAACATTATTGTGTTTATTATTATTAATTATTATTATATTAATCTAAACAAATAATTATTTATTATCAAATTTGTGCCTTCATCAGGGAAACTCCCTCTATCCATACAAATCAATGCCTTCTTTTCAGCTTAGATCGACAGAACTGGTTTTGCTCAGTTATACATATTTTATACCCCAAAGGGAAACTAGGTCTTTTCCCCAAGACTATGAAATCAGAATCACTGACCCAGAAGCTAGGAAACTTGCTATTTCTACCCCCCTGGAAATAACACTATGTGATCTGGTATGTGGAAAGGAGATGCTTTCCTCTAGGCTGCCAATAGGCCCAAGAGAGTGTATAACAGGGCTTGTAGTCTATGTGTAGATAGTACTGAAAAGACAGGCATACTTAATTCAATTTGATGTCAATGAATCATAGCACCTTAGATAAAAAGGGGAAGGGACCTCACACCATCAAGACCAACCGCCTCATTTTACAGATAAGGAAATGACAGCATAGCAAGGCTAAGTGATTTGCTCCCAGGTCATACAGCTGGTAAATATTTGAGACAGGATTTAAACCCAGGTCTTTTGGACTGCCAGATCTGGTGCCCTACGTTATCCATTATACCACAGTGCTGCAACTCATGGACCAATCTCACTGGTGTGGGGGCCCCCTCCACTGACAGATTATAAACCTACTAGAATTTAGAGGCCATCAAGTTCAATCCCCTCATTTTGCAGATGGGAAAACTGAGACTTAAAGCAATGACCTGGCTGATGACCAGAGGAACCTAGACTTAGAACTAGAAAGGGTCTTAGAGGCTATTAAGAGTGATGCCTTCATTTTACAGATGAGGAACCTAAGACAAACAGAGTTAAGTGACTTGCCCAAGGTCACATAGCTAGTAAGTGTCAGGCTGGATTTGAACTTTGGAAAATGAATCTTCCTTGGTGTTCTATGCACTGCACCCCCAAGCTGCCCTGTACCTTATAATGAATATTGACTCAGGAGTCATAGGAGATGGGTTCAAATCCCATCTCTGTGTCTCATTGCCTGTATAACCTTGGGCAAATCACCTCACTCCCCGGGGCATCCATTTCTTTCTTTACAAAGTGAAGGATTTGGATTAGTTCACCTCTGAGACCCTTCTCCACTCTAGATGAATGATTCTATTTGGTGAGAATTGCTTCGGATGAAAATTTCATCACCTTGCAACCAACTGGAAGATGAGTATCACTAAACTTACCAGGTGATTCTTCAGTGACAGACGCATTCTATCACCAGGGTCATTTTGAGGCGCTGCCTTCCTGTTTGTCAGGACCTGCTAAGGCTGCTACTCTGTTGACATAACATCTCCAAGCACCAGCTCTGGAGTGGGAGCATGAATGAGACCCAACACATATTCACTTAAAGTTAGCAAGCTGAAATGCGTTTACTTTAAATACTAGAGAAAAAGAGACTTCTCTGTTCTCTTATCCAAAGCCCCTCCTCCTCCAAAAGTCAGTTACCTCCTAGTATTTTACTGGTATTGGGTAGTGTAGACATGCTCACCCAGAGCAATTAGAGTATAACAACAAAAACCCCCAGCAAATATTATTCCTATTATTTCTTATTGTTATTGGAGTAGCTGGGTGGTCAGTGGATAGAATACTGGACCCGGAGCCAAAAACAACTGAGTTCAAAATCTGCTTCAGATACTTACTTTCTGGCTGTGTGACCCTGGGCAGGTCAGTTAACCTCTGCCTCAGTTTCCTCAACTGTAAACAGAGGAAATAATGTCATCAGTCTCCCAGGGTGGATCGAATGAGATATTTGTAAGATGTTTAACACTGTGTCTAACACCTGGTTGACCGGTTGTTATCCTTCATGCTTGAAGAAGAACAAAATGACATCACTAAGTTTGGGGTCCAAGTGTGGTGTGTTTGACTGTAGAACACCAGATTAATACAAGCTCAGAATGTTCTACCATAGGTTAGGCACAAATAGACCAAATCAGCACTCTATAAATGTAAGTTACTATTGTTATCATGATGAGCAATAATTGGTATTTCTCTATAGCTGTGAAGCTATATAGTGTTGAGAAAACAAAGTATGTTGTATATAATATCTATTTGATAAGGGGCCTTATTATCCCTGGATAATTATCACAGAACAAAAGTGTTTAATGTAGACTTATTACATTAGACGAATGAAGAAATTAAAGTGAAAGTGGTATTTTGCTTGGGTACTATTGAGGTTTATGTGATCGGTGTAATTCGCCATTACAATTATGCATTTTAAGTAAACAGCACCAACTTCACGGCAAAAACACTTGTCTAATAATGGGCAATAAATGTATAAATAATTTTCTTTTAATTACTACTGACAAATACTGCACTGGATAGAAAAGAACCAGTGGATGAGTTTGCTCATTGGTGGCAAAAGATAAATGTATGTAAATACATACGCGTGTGTGTATTTATGTATATGCTTATTATGGAACCGTAGGAGAAATAGAATAGCCAAAAATGGTGTTCTGGGCTCATCTGGCAGTTCAGGGGGTGGGCATGTTGCTGACAATGCTGGTACCCATTGCATTTTTGAATATCTCTGATTAAGTAATTGCACGATAAAAGATTTCTACAGCTGTAACTGGTTATTTAAAGTTGAGTCACTGGTTTTTGGCTGGACTGTTCCTGGGGAGGGATAGGGAGATGTTGCTAGCCATTCACTATGTTTGGCTTCAAATTGTTCCGTAAAGGGTTTTTGCTAAAGAATAAGCCCCACGTTTATTGCTGAGTGAATGTTATTTTATAATACCTAGTAGTCCTAAATCCCAATATTATACCCAGCATAATACCTTTATAATACCCAATATGTCTTAAGTTCTTGGAGGTATTAACTTAGCAAACAGTGGAGAGAGAATTAGGCACAGGCCATTGAGAAAACTATTGGTTGCTTCCTTCCGCCTTAGCTTTTGACACGCACTGTTTTGTGGAGAGTGAGACTAGAAGTCTCCCTTGTCCTTGTTCTATCAATTGATTTTGCACAGTATCAGTTTTAGCAAATGGCCTCTTTGCTCCGTTTTTCCCTCTGAAAAGAATCAAGGAAGAGGGACACAGTGGGGAGCATCAAGGTAGAAAGATGGCCAGCTTCCTCAGGATCATTGACTTGCCAAGTTGAAGATAATTCTTTTTTGCTTAGCCATTTTTCAGCCATGTCTGACTCTTCACGACCCCATTTGAGGTTTTCTTGCAGAGACATCAGACTGGTTTTTCATTTCTTTCTCTGGCTCATTTTACAGATGAGAAAACTGAAGCCAACAGGGTTAAATGACTTACCCAAGGTAACACAGCTGGTAAATGTCTGAGACCAGATTGGAACTCAGGAAGAGATGAGTCTTTATCTTAAACTTAGGTCTTCCTGAATCTCACCAAGCCTGAAGTCAGGAAGACTCATCTCTTCCTGAGTTCAAATCTGACCTCAGACATGTATCAGATGTGTGACCCTGGGCAAGTCATTTCACTCTTTTTGCCTCGGTTTCCTCATATGTACAATGAGCCGGAGAAGGAAATGGGAAAATCACTCCAGTATCTGAAAAAAAAAAACCCAAATGGGGTCACGGAGAGTCAGATGTGACTGAAAATGACTGGAGAACTTCCTGATGCCAGGCCCCACACTCCATCCATTGTGCCACCTCATCGCTCCTGGAAATGATACTAGAGCCGTTCTAATGTATACTGTAGCTAGCGAGGAATGCCTGGAGATGGCATGGTGCTTTGGATAGTGAATTCAATTTGGAGTCAAACAGCTTTGTTTCAAATTTTGGTTCTCCTACTTACCAACTGTGTGATTCAATATAGGCCTCAGTTTTCCTCTTCTGTAAAAATGAGGGCATTAGACTTTATGGCCCTCTGAGGTCCAGTTCTGAATCTATTATCCTATAACACTAACAAATTTCTTTTTCTTAAGCCTCAGTTTCCTCATCTGTATATTGAAGGTATTACATTTAATGATCTGTAAGATTCCTTCTATAGATTAAAATCTGTTTTCCTAGGGTCATGGACAGCTAGGTGGCACAGTGGATAAAGCATTTCAGCTGGAGTCAGGAAGATGCATTTTCCTGAGTTCAAATCTGGCCTCCGACACTTACTAGCTGTACAATCCCAGCAGTCACTTAACTCTCTTAGCCTCAGTTTCCTCATCTGTAAAATGAGTTGGAGAAGGAAATGGCAAACCACTCCAATATCTTTGCCAAGAAAACCCCACATGGGGTCATGAAGGTTCTGAAACAACTGAAAACCATGGTCCTAGGTTTGTTCATATTTTGGATTTCGGTTTCCTCACCCATAAAATGAGGAGGTTGGATTTGATGGCCTCCAAGGTCCCTTACAGTGCAGAATGTAGGATCCCCTACTCCAAGGTCTCTTCAGTTCTCTGGACCTCAGCTTTCTAACTTGTTAAAGAGAGAAGTTGGACTGGATGACTCATAAGGTTCCCCCTAGCTCAAGCTCCAAATCTATCCTATGATCCTTAGGCAATATCCTCAGTAAATTCTTATCCAACCATCTCTTGAAGGCCTCCAGTAAAGGAGATACCAGCTACCTACATACATAATTCTAATTTCTATCAAATCAGGTTTCTTATAAAAAGGAGACAGTCTCATTAAGGGTACATGACAAACCACCCCTTATATACACAAACATTTATTTCTAGCTTCTTCTCCCTACCAGCCATCCATGTTTAAGACAACCACTTTTAAGACACATTCTGGCATATTATCCCCAATTTGGCCTTTCCAACTTCCCATGACAGACTAAAGACTAGAGTAGCAACCTTAACAAGTAATCTCGGAGCAGGCTGCTTTTATACCTCAACAAAGTCAATCTTTGGAAATAGACTAGAACCTTGAGGGACGATGTGATAGCTTTTATTCCCTCCAGACCCTCGTCATGTTTGTTCTTTCATTATTACAGATGTTTCTGCAACATTTTGTCTGGAGATTAGAGAGTCTGGTTTGCCATTTACTACAGGGGATTGAACTGGCTAAGAAAAGTTAGCAATGCGATGAGGTCTGATTCCCTGAAGATCTTTTCCCATTGTTTGCAAATATTTCTGTTCTATATATAGTTTGAATTTGTCTTGGTCTGTGTTGTTTATAGGACACTATGAAAATAAATATGGAAAACACTTCTGGAAGGATTTTTCTGAAGTGTGCAGCCAGACTATCGATGGGTAGGAATTAATGTTCCACAGTGGAAAGATTACTACACATGGAGTCAGAAAAGATCAGTTCAAATCTTGGCTCTGCTACAAATTGGATGACCCCAGACAAGACACATCCCATCTCCACACCTCAGTCTCCCCTTATCTATAATGAGGGAATGAGATTAGTTTACCTCCAAAGTTTGTGCCAGGTGTACATGCATGATTTTGATGGCCATCTTTGTGCAAAGGGAAATATAGTAGAAAGATTCCTGGAGTTGGAATCAGAGGGTCAAAGGAGGCCAGAGATGAAATGAGCACTTAGCCTTGTTTTACAGATGAGGAGATTGAGTCTGAAGGAGTATAGTGCCCAAGGACAAAGAGGAAGTAAGCAGCAGTACCAAGATTCAAACCCTGTCAGTCAACAAGAATGCATTAAAAACTTCCCATGTATCAAGCACTGGACATACAAAGTATTTATGGTCCCGTACTCAAGGAGCTACATTCTATCTGGGCAGAAAGCATGGACTTTCTTTCTGTGTCTTTCTCTCTTTGTCTCTATATGATTTATTTTCTCTGTGTTTCTCTCTATCTCTGTGTCTCTGTCTTTCTATCTGTGTCTGTTTCTAACTCTCTGTGTCTTTGTCTCTTTCTATCTCAGACTCTTTGTCTCTCTGTCTTTCTGCCTCTGTCTCTGTCTCTATCTGTCTCAGTCATTCTGTCTGCTTCTGCCTCTCTTTTTCTGTCTCTGTCTCCTCCCCTTTTTCTCCCTTTATTTCTTTCCCTCTCTTTTTCTCCCTCTCCCTCTCTCTCTTCCCCCTCCCTTACCTTCCTTTGATCCTACTTACTCTCTCTCCCTCCCTCACTCCCTCCATCTCTCTCTTTCTATCTTTTCCCCTGCTCCTACCTCTTCCCTCTTTCACTCTTCTCCTCCTTCTCCTTTTTCTTCTTCCTTCTTTTTCTTCTTTCTTTTTCTTCCGTCCTCCTCCTCCTCCTCCTCCTCCTCCTCCTCCTTCTTCTTCTTC
>NW_027185575.1:3474221-3492011 GCF_028583685.1 Petaurus breviceps papuanus
TCTTCTTCTTCTTCTTCTTCTTCTTCTTCTTCTTCTTCTTCTTCTTCCTCTTCTTCTCCTTCCTCTTCTTCTCCTTCCTCTTCTCCTTCTCTCTGTCTCTCTCTGTCCCTCTCTGTCCCCCCTTTCCTGAAAAACTTTAAATGTCAAATATAAGAGAGTCCTCTAGTTCATTGATAACCATTGGAGTCTATTGAGTAGAAGAATTATATGGTCATACTTGTACTTTAGGTAAATCACTTTCATAGGTATGTGGAGTGTTATAACATAGTCCAAGCTAGAGATGGTGAACCAAAATGGTGCCTGTGTGAGCAGAGAGTTTAGAAGAGAACCAAGAGGTATTGTTGGAGTATGATGTCAATCCTTGACACATCACTGGATATACGAGCTGAGGGAGAGGGAGGAGTTGAGGATAAGGCTGTAGTTGTAAGCCTGGATAACTAAAAAACAATGAAAATCTATCTTCTACTAAACTGGAGAAGTTTAGTAAAAAGATGGCCTGGAGGTGTGGAAAGGCAATGAGTTCTGTTATAGCCACATAAAGGAGCACTACTAAATTTGATAAATATTATGAAGATCTGTAGACCAAAGAGTCCCCAGGAGATGAGATTGGTTCATAGTGTCTAGTGCTACAGACAGCAACTAGATGGCACAGTGGCCAGGCTGAGGTCAAGAAGACTCATCTTCCTGGGTTCAAATCTGGCCTTAGATACTTACTAGCTGTGGGACCCTGGGAAAGTCACTTAACCCTATTTGCTTCAATTTTCTCAGCTGTAAAATAAGTTAGAGAAAGAAATGTTACACCACTCCACTGTCTCTGGCAAGAATATTCCAAATTGCATCATAAAGAGTTAGATGTGACTGAAAACTCAACAACAACAAGTTACAGGGAGGTCAAGGAAGATGAGGTTGAGCAAAAATCACCAGATTTGTCCATTAAGAGATCCTTGGTGACTTCGGAGAGAGTGGTTTCCATTGAGTGATGAGAACAGAAGCCAAATGGCTTGAGAAGGGAGTGAAAGGAGAGAAAGTGAAGGTTGTAATTGTTGATGTATTTTTACAGAACTTTTACTATGAGATGAAAGGAAGACATAAGAGGATAGTTTGAAGGGAAGACAGAGGAAAAGAGTCTTGCTAGGCATCTAGCAGGGAACCAGCAAATAGAGACTCAAGATTAGAGGGAGGAATGATTGTGGGAGAAGATAAGAGGGCATGGGATTAATGGTGCCTTTAGAGGGAGTGGAGGAGAAGGGAGAAGGGCTATATCTTCTGAGGCTGGAGTTAAGGATGAGAGGATCAGGGATGATGATGGGGTTTTGAGGTATGTCTAGAGAATATACATAGAAAAGAGGGGGAGAGGCAGCTCATGGCCTCTAGGAAATGTATAATGGATCTTATCTGAGAGCGTGGGGGGGGTAATAAAAATAATAACTAATATATATCAGACTAAGATTTACAAAATGCTTTACAACTTTTCACTCATTTTATCCTCACTGCATTGGAAGATAGGTGATATCATTATCCCCGTTGTACAGATGAGGAAACTGAAGCAGACAGAGATTAAGTGATGTAGCCAGGTTCACACAGCTAGTTGCATGTCATAGGCTAGGTTTGAACTCAGGTCCTCCTGACTCCTAGACAGCTAGGTGGTGGCACAGTGGATAAAGTATTGGATGTGAAGTCAGAAAGACTCCTATTCATGGTTTAAATATGGCCTCAGAGACTTACTTGCTGTGTGACCCTGGGCAAGTCCCTTAATCCTGTTAGCCTGTTTCCTCATCTGTAAAATGATCTGGAGAAGGAAATGGCAAGCCACTCCAGTGTCTCTGCCAAGAAAACCTTAAATGGGGTCACAGGCATTACTAAAACCACCTGAATACCAACTTCCTTACTCCAGAACCAGTGTTCTATCCACTGTGCCTCAGAGCTGTCTTGTGGTAGGAGTAAGAGTAATAGGGGAGACTTGAGGAGAGAAATCAAGGTGTGTAACAGACTCTTTGGAGAGGGGTTTATAGATTAAATTAGGGAAAAGTAAAAGGACTGTTCTGATGCAGAGAGGGACTGGTTGACATTGGATAACATAAATTTGTAATAGACTCAGAATCAGGGGACCTGGGTTCAGGGCTGCTCTACCTATTAGCAACTATTTAGATCTCTTAACCCTTCCCAGACTCAGTTTCCTTATCTGTCAAATGAAAATGGAAGAGGCAGCTTGATTTACGGGATCTTCTCGATCTCTTTCCTTCCATAAATGTTTCTTCCATAAAGGATATATACTGCCGAAGCATCATGGAGATGAAAGACAAGTCATTTTGAATTTGTAAATCCTGGAGTCTGGGTTTTATTATAGTTCACAAACACCCTATGATTCTCAGTTCTGTAGTAGTATTAACATTTGTAACACACTTAAGCGGATCAGCTGTTGTTATGTTTCTTTAAAAAAAAGGCAGAAAAATGTCTCAGCTGTAATTTCACACTCTTTTTTCTCCCTCTTAAACCCCTTCACACTCTGATGTGACAATTTGAACACCATCCTTTTGGCTTTTGTTTCTAGGCCTTATCTCGTAAAAATATGTAAGGCTCTGTGCCCAGGTTTATTTAGGGATCAGACAGAGTTCATTATCTCTTTCCCTAAAGACTCACAGGATACTTTCTTCCTAGAACCATATAATCTTAGTGCTCAAAGGGACCTTATTGTACATCTAGTAAACATTCTACCCAGTGCATGAATCCCCTTAAAACATTCATCTCATTTCTGCTTTAATACTTGAATCCTTGCATTTCCCTCTACCTGGAATGCTCTCCCTCCTCCCCTCTGCAACTTGGAGTCACTAGTTGTCTTCAAGAGACAGATGATAGCATCACATTGTCCATGTCGCCATATTGATTACTCGCCCCTGCTACTGATGGCTTCTCTCCCAGCTATGTTGGATTCATTGAGTATCTCTTCTGTATGTACTCACATAGGTACATGTTGTCCCCCCCCCTATTAGAATATCATCTCTTAGTGGATAGAGACTGTTTCACTTCCATCTTTCTATCCCTAATACCTAGCATAGTTCCTGGAACATAGTAGGTCCTTAATAAATGCTTATACGGAATGATTGATTCCAAGTGAAAGGATCTCAACTGTTTCCTGAGGTAGTTATATTTGCAATGTATGTAAACAGCTCTTCTAAAAAGTACCCTGATTAACTTGAGTTAAATTTACCTATACCTATAACTTCTACCCATTATACTGGTAGTTCTGACCTACAAGGTCCTGAAAAATATGTCCCTGTAAGGTCCCTTTTAGCTCTATATATCTCCTTCCTTTCTCTCTTTCCTTCTCCAGCTCATTTTACAGATGAGGAAACTAAAGCAAATAGAGGTTAAGTGACTTGCCCAGGATCATACAGTTAGTAACCGAGGCCAGATTTGAACTCAAGTCTTCCTGACTTCAGACCCAATGTTCTATCCGCTGTGTCAATTAGCTAGCTGTCTCTCTATCGACTTACATTATATTTGAATTTCCTCCTTATTCTGAAATTCATTTGACTTTTTTTTCTGTTACATTCTTTTAAAAAATGACTTTTTGTCAAATGGTGTGCCTTCTTTAGATAAAGTGCATGCCAAATATGTAAAAGGTATAAGGGCTCATCTGATGAAGAAGAATGTCACTTTAGTGAGATGTATGTCCTTCTCTTTCCTCTGGGAATTCAGGACTTAAAGATGAGTTGTCCTCCCCTTACCCCATTCATTCCATTAGAAACAAGTGATTTATTTAAGATACTTGCAGCAGGATAAATGACTACCGTTTTGTTAATTGCCGGCAGATCATATTCCGAGTAAAAACTTCCTCTAATGGGTTTGGAACTGTACCAACCTATATTTTCCAAAGAATTTAAAATTTCATTTCTGTCTACTTTGGGAATGAATTACTTTTTTTTTTTAACTTTTTTATGTAAAAAAGAGAAAGTGAGAGTATTTTGAAAGAAGACCCTAAATAAATTTGTGGTTCTATCTTTGAGAGGCAGCATGATACAGAGTAGTGTCCTTGACAACTTCATGTGCATCTTCTGACATTTATCTGGAGGACTTTGAGCAAGTCATTTAACATCTGAATGTCACAAGTGATTCTAAGATTATAAGTAGTTAAGTAACAAAACAGTACAGACATTAGAGGATGTGGGGTCAAATCTTGACTTATTTGCTACCTATGAGACCTTGGGCAAGTCACTTAACCTTGTTTGCCTCGGGTTCCTCATGTATAAAATCTGATGATTGGGCCAGATGGCATCCAAAGTCCCTTCAGGCTCTCTGTGATATATGAGCAGTTGTAAATACACATGGGTCCTACCATCCCCTTGCCTACCCCCACACACACTTTCCCAGGTATTTCCCATATCAATGAAATCATGGGTCCAGACCCCCCCACCAAATAAATAAAGGTCATCATTTTAGCCTTTAGAGACAGCTAAAAAACGGTCTATCACTCCCCACCTCCTTCCAAACAGAAAGGTACCATTTCCATTCCAATACCTTCCATGATACCCCATTGGTTATTTAATATTTGGGGTTTTCTTCCCAAGGTGGCTCCCCAACTTTATCTTACATCCCCATGCTCAGACCTTGGATTATGCTGTTTCCTAGTCCTAGAATGCCAGTTTGCCCCATCATCACCTGTTGACATTCTTTCTTAAAATGTCCCCTCTCCCATGAAGCTTCCTCTGTCAGCTACTACTTCTCCAAATCTAAAGTGTTTGTTCTGCTTCTGATTTTTAATATAACTTTATATTTCTTTTGTGGAACTTTTCACATTCTGCTTGGACTTTTAATTACTCACATATTTCATTTAGCTCCCCCACTGAACGTGAGTCCTTTGAGGTTACATCCCTCAGAACTTGGCACAGTGTCTAGCACACAGTAGACACTTAATAAATGCTTGCAAAATGAATTGAATTGCCTAGAACACAGGGGGTGCTTAATAAAAGGTTTGTTGTTGTTTTTACTCTAAGTAGATCATATAGTAGACACTTAATAAATGCTCGTCAGATTGAATCACTATAACATAGCTGGTGATGAATAATTGTGTGTGAAATAATTTGAATCTCTTTGTACAAGGTAGTGGCTTAATAAATGCTTATCAAATTGAATTGGATCATGGAACACATAATAGGTATATGTTTGTTTGACTGGAATAGGATAGGTGCTGAGCTGAATAAATTTTAATTGAGTTGAATTTTCTACATTACAAAATCAATACATTTTGAGAAACTGCCTTTGTAACTGCTTGGAAATTCTTCTTAAACAAGTCCAATCCTCTTCTGTCCTCTACTCACAGACAGAACTCAACTCTGGTGAGTGAGTGGATTTCCCTCATATCTTTCCTTTCTTGTTTCTTTCTTTAAAAATGATATTAATAATAATGACCCTACATTGAAAATGGAATCTTTCTCAGAGACCTAGGTATATTAATGAAAATCTAAGTTATTTTATGTGCAATTAGAGAAGGAAACCACTACATAATATTTTTAGAACTACTTAACAAAAAGCGTTTTGGATAATTTCTTAGGTTTAAAAAATGGTGTTGGGTGGGCTTAAATGATTAATGTGAAGGCTTTCAAGATGACTAAAGTTACACATTTAAGGCCCTTTTCTGCCCTTGCTGACAATTTTGTATTGTGTAGATTTTTCACATTGGAATGGAGAAGAGGAAATGCCTCTGTGTGTCTCTCTGGGGATTTCCTTCCTCATTCCACATATGTACATATGACTCCCTCATTCTGATGATAGAAAGTTAGTATTCTTCCCTGCTTGCTAGCATGTGGTAGGCATTCAGGGAAACTTGCTGTGTACATGAAAGAAAGCTTCAAATAGACCAGAAAATCAAGTTGTGGAGGGTGTTTCTGCTTTCTAGAATGTCTTGTTCTTTTAAGGAATGGAAAAGAGTTCAGGGACCTGGGATGGGGGAAGAAGGAGGAAGGAAGAGAAGATGGAACAACTGGGGACTGCCTGCCATTGAGTCTACACATCCTTTTCTGAATGATTTGACCTGGAATCCCACAGATACCATGAATCTGATGAAAATCAACATAGATTTGGGTTCCCCAAATTGCCCAGATCTGGTGAAAATTCTCTATTTCTGGAATATCTTCTCCCTCCTTATTTCTTACATTTCCTGGCTTCCTTCAAGACTGAGTTCAAATACCTCCTGCTACAGGAGGCCTTTCCTAAAGGCTCACCGTTCTTCCCCTTTAAGGTTACTGTCCATCTATTGTATGCATTTTACATACCTATTTGTACCTATTTATTTATGTGTTGTCCTACCCATTAGAATGTAAGCTCTTTGGGGTGTCTAGGTGGCTCAGTGAATAGAGCACTCAGTGAATAGACCCCGGAGTCAGGAGGACCTGAGTTCAAATCCAACGCCAGACATTTAACACTTACTAGCCATGTCACCTTGGGCAAGTCACTTAATCCCGATTGCCCTGCCCTCCCCCCTCCAAAGAAAAAAAAAGAATGCAAGCTCTTTGCAGGCAGGGTCTGTGTTTGCCTTTCTTTCTAGCCCTAGGATTAGCACAGTGCCAGACCTTATAGTAAGTGTTTAATAAATGCTTGTTGGCTAACTAATATCATGTTCCATGGATAATTGAGCTAGGAATCCCAGAATAACCATTATAAGCACGGCAAAGAGATGTCAGCTGTTCTCTAGTCTTGGTGAAATGCCTAAAGGATCCTTCCCTACAATAATATATTGTAGCAGCAAACACCCCAGAATCCCCAGGGTGGCTGCCAACACAGGTTCTTAGATCTCCTTTTCTAAAGGAAAGCAACTCAAAATGGGTTAACAATCTTGCTTTAATCAATCAAACATATCATTTGCCTAGTTCAGGGGGAAAAGGTCAGTGCCCCAAACTTCAGAGTATACAGACAGAAACATTTCAAGCAGACAGGCCTCCAACTGTCCAACCATTACATCCATACCAAATAACAGTTACCAAAAGGGAAGCATCAACATCTGGGTTTTTCAAAGCAGGTGGGGGTGGGGGGGCTCTCAATGGCTGCCCAGAGTCTCATCTGGTCAAATCAAACAAAACTTTTCAAAGTGAGCCCCAAAACAAAGTCTCACATCAGGATTTATGTAGCCTTCTCTGGGGCCAGAGAATCTAAAGACCATCTTGACCCACTGCCCAATCACAAAGTATCTCCTGAAAAACAAGCCTCCCACCACAGGCTCCAGGTGCACTTAACCTAGGGGCAGGGAAGATCTTAAAAATTTACATTCCTATAACATATATCCATCCAAGTGGTCATTCAGACAGTCCAAGTCAGGACCTCAGATGCCATATCTGACACTTACTGACCATGGGTAAGTCTCTTAATTTCAGTGAGCCTCAGTTTTCCCAAATGAGTAAAAAGGGGTATGCTAGCATGGCACCTGAGGTCCCTTCCAGTTTCAGTTCTGTGTCCTGGAAGATAATAATACCTCACCAGGGGATCTCAAGGACCAAATGAAATAATGCATGGAAAGGAAAGTCTCTGGACTTCTGATTTCATTGCTTTAGGGAAGTCCCAGGTGAGGAAAAGCCCTTTACCAATGTACGTTGGCACCTTCTATGCAAATCAGTGTCTCATTGCCTACAGTACTAAACGGTTAAGTTATTTGTCCAGGGTAAGGCAGGTAATGAATGTCAGGGGTGGGATTTGAACCCAGGTCATCCAGAATCTGAGGCTTACCCTTTAATCACTGAGCAACGTTACCTCACAATGTATACAAAGCTCTTTGAGAGCTTTAAAGCCCCATGTAAATGATCATCGTTATAATTAGATAACTTTTACCAGCATGTCTCCAGAAATCAAGAGAGCATTTTTTTTTTTAAAGCAATTGGGGTTAAGTAATTTGCTCAAGGTTACACAGCCAGTTATTATTTCTGGGTGTGGTGCTGAGTATCTGAGCCCAGATTTGATCCAGGTCATCCTGACACTGGAGCCAGTGCTCTTACTTGCTGTGCTACCTGGCCGCCCCCAAGAGAGCATTCTTGATAAGTTACTCAGCTCAATAGCTAGTAAAGGAAGACCCACAGGTCACAAAGGCACAGTGACTTCCCCCTAGACTTCAGGCCCCCTCTCCCTGCAAGATGAAGCTGGTAAGAGATCAAGTCAAAAAGGTGGTTGGAGGTACAGAGGGGACTCCCTTAGAACTAGGCATTTTGCTGTTATACCTTGATTTATGTATCATTTGTGTTCTTGAAAAATTGTGCAAATCAAATTTTGTTTAAGTGAATCACACCAAATGTGGTACACGGGCAAGCCCTGGGGAGGAGCCCTGTGGCAAATCCTCCTCTGAATCTTCCACTGGACTCAAGTTATTAAGAACCTGATATGAACAAGGCCCTGTAGGAGGGATATAAAGGCAAAGCTCAAATAGTTCCTGCTCTCCCCTCATCAAGCTTATACGCTACTCCAGGTTCTAGCGTGTTGAAAAATAAGTCAAGGAAAATTTAGAAATAGAAACCAAAAAAAAAAAAAAGAGCGAGACAGAGAAGAGAGAGGAGGGAGAGATTAGAGTGAAACAGAAGAGGGGAGAGAGAAGGAGAGGAGGAGAGGAGAGGAGGGAGGGAAGGGGAGAGGAGGGGAGGGGAGAGGAGGGGAGGGAAGGGGAGGGAGGGAACCTGATAGGGATGGTGGTGAGGACTCTTCATAGGGGATGTAACCCTGAAGCTGAACCAAGAAGAGAAGACTAAGTACAATGATCTAATAATGCTCTTATTTACCCTTTGTGTAAAACCTGAATTTTATGAGAATTATAGAATCTCAGAGTTGAGACACCAGGGGTGGGTCACACCACATGTGGCCCTCTAGGTCCTAAAGTGCGACCCTTTGAATCCAAACTTCATGGAAAATATCCCCTTAATAAAAGAATTTCTTCTGTAGAACTTGAGCTCAGTCAAAAGACCACACCCAAGAACCTAGAAGGTCTCATGTGGCCTCCAGGCCACTGGTTCCCCACCCCTGCTCCAGTTCTTTCAAATTGAGACCCAGAGAGATTAATAATGGTAATAACAATAGCTAATATTTATATAGTGCCTACTGTGTGCCAGACATTGTGCTAATGGCTTTACACATTTTATCTGATTTGATCCTCATAACAACCCTGGGAGAGAGGTGCTATTATTATCACCATTTTACAGATGAGGAAACTGAGGGCAGATAGAGGTTAAGCAATTTACTAAAGCACACATAGCTGGTAAAGGTCTAATTAAGACGCTGTATTTGAACTCAGGACTTCCTGCCTCCAGGCCCTGTGTTCTGGAGTCTGAGCCATCTAGCTCATCTAGCCTAGGTTACACAGGTAGAAGGATAGCAGAGACAGGCTTTGAAGTCACTTCAGCAGGCCCTTAAGCAGGATTATTTCAACTAGACTAGGAATATTTGAAGGTCGTGGGGAGAAGGGGATCAGGGAAGAGACTGCAGCTTTAAAACTGATTCTCCAGATGAGGTTTTTCAGGGCTGGGGCCACCTCGTTCCCTCCCACCCTTGGGATTTCTCCGAGTGTCTCCCCAGCCTCAGCAGGTGGGGGCGATTGGAGAGAGAAGATGGGGCCATGGCCATTCGTCCCTAATCGAAGTCTCTGGCTCTTTGTGGTTTAGGGCCTTGCTTACCCTATAAATCACCTCTCTGATGCTGTTATTCAGAGTCCTTTGTTCCTGCCCTAGCCCTATTCTCTGCCTCCCCAACCACTTCAAAAGAGCATCTTGGAAGTGTTCTCAGTAGCTGTCCTTGATCAGAGAAAGCCCTCCCTCCTTGCAAATGACTGAGCAAATCTCCCCAACAGAAATGTAGAGGCCAGAGAAAGGAGGAGCCTATCTATAAAGCCTCCTTTCCCTCTAGACATCTTTGAGACCCTCTCTCCCCTTACCCCGCTCCCCAGATACACACAAAGCTGCCACCAAAGAACACCACCAACTGAGTATTCTAGCCAAGGACTCTTCTAAGATAAAGAAAGACTGGTTTTGCAAAGGTGGGAGGCTTTGGCTGGAGCAACCCCACCTCCCCTCTCCAGGCCTGTTTTGTTGAAATGTCAATTATGCTCCATCCCTGGGGAAAAGGACAGCATGGAGGCCACACTTGTTCATGATATTGCTGTTTCATTTTGCCGTTATACTTCCTTTCTTCTTGATGGTGACAGACTTCATAAGGGAGCTCTGAGGGTTAATGAATATTGCAAAGTCTGGGAGCAGAGCAGTCTTCATTTTCTGTGACAGTGAGTCAGAGAGTGTCAGATCCTGAAGGGACCCCAGGGGCCAACTTGTCCAGCTCATAAAGGGAAAGCAGTCCCTTCTCCAATACATCCAACAAGTGGTTGTCCAGCCTTTGCTCACCTTTAGTGAGGGAGAACTCACTGGCTAATGAGACAATCCATTCTACTTAGAAAGAGCCCTTAATTGCTTGCTAGTTTGGATTTTTCCCCCAACATAAAGTTTAAATTTCTCTCTTTGCAGCTCCCCACCAAAATCTCTACTTCAGCCCTCTGTGGCCAAGTAGAACAAACCCGTTGCCCGTCCCCCATGACAACCTTTCAAATGCCTGATGATTCATACACTCTAAACGTGTATGAATGTTTCTTTTCTGGCTAAGCATCCCTGGTCCCTCCAACCAAACCTCACATGGGATGATTCAAGTCATTTCGCTGCCCATATGGCGTTAATGAATGCATAAAATCACGAGATCTGCCTTTTTTTCCATAACATAACTGTGATCATACCTCTCCTGAAGTTTAAAATAGGAAGCCAAGCGTTCATTCAGCGGCAGTCAGAGCGACGTGTCAAAGACTAGGCGAATTAGTCTAATCCAAGAAGCAGTATTCCCCACTTCTGTCCCTTTGCTTGGAATACTTTCTTCAGGTCTGCTTCTTAGAAACCTTCCAGGCTCAATGCAGGGGACGCATTCTCTAGCAAACCTGCCCTGCTGCCACAGGTTGTTAGTGTTCCATTTTTCCTAAACTAATCCTCTCTCTCCCTCTCTCTCCATGACCCCCCTCCTTTGTCCTTCTGGCTTTCTCCATCTATTTCTCCATTTCTCTTTTCTCATCTTTTTTCCTCTTTTCTCTATCCCCACTTTCTTTGCTCTTTACCTCTTTCTTGCTCTTTCCTTCTCTCTTTCCTAGTTCTCTTCTCTCTCTCCTCTTTCTCTGTCACTCCCACTCTCTTTTCCTCTTTCTCTTTCTTCCTCTTTTTTCTATTTCTCTGTCTCTCCCATCTTATTTTCCTCTCTGTCTCTGTCTCTCTCTCTCTCTCTCTCTCTCTCTCTCTCTCTCTCTCTCTCTCTCTCTCTCTCTCTCTCTCTCTCTCTCTCTCTCTCTCTCTCTCTCTCTCTGTCTCTGTCTCTCTGTCCCTCTCTCTGTCTCTCTCTCTGTCTCTCTCTGTGTGTCTCTTTGTATCTCTCTGTCTCTGTCTCTCTCCCTTCTCCTTCCTGCCTTCCCTCTTTCTCTCTCTCACAGCATACTCCAGTAGAATGTAAGCTTCCCCAAAATAAGGGACTTTCTTTCTTTTGATTGTAATGTGTAGCACAGTGCCTTTCAATTAGCAGATATAGAATAAATGCCTCTCAGAATTTAGATTCCATATAAAGTGAATTATATGTTGGCAGGTGCAGGTGATGCAGTGGATAAGGTACCAGACCTGGAATCAGAATAGACCGGAGTTCAAATCTGGCCTCAGACATTTACTAGTTTCATGACCCGGAGCAAGTTACTTATCCTCATTTTCCTCATCTATAAATGGAGATAATAATAGTGCCTACCTCCCAGGGCTTTTGTGAGGATCAAATGAGGTCATTTGAAAGTCCCTGGTACAGTATAAGCATATATATTAAGTACAAATATATATATATATGTACATATATATATATAGTAAGCACATAGAATATATTAATGGTTGTGGTGGTGGTAGTAATAGTAGTAGTAGTAGTAGTAGTAGTAGTAGTAGTAGTAGTAGTAAAAGATGGTATGTATGAGGTTTTTTTCCATATCACGTCTTGTTTGTAGCAATGGTTGTTTTATAACTTGACTTTTGGGCATCCTCCCATGGAATTTGTTTATTTCCCTTTATACATTTTTATGAATTTCCAAACAGACTATGTTTTTCTCCCTAAACATTTGAGACCCTTTCCATTTTTCCACTTTCTGTTCCAACAAGAAAGTTAGAGGGAAGTTTTATTTGCCAATTTTGTTTGTTTGTTTGCTTGCTTTACCATCTTGAGTAGCAAATCCTAGAAAACTCAATTGATAAATTAGCTTCATTCACAAAGTCCAGGGAGTTTCTCCAATCATTTCTGGAAAAAAAAGTATTATTTCAGAGCACAGGACTTCAGATTAGAACACCTTCATTCACATCAGGGCTCTCACACTTAGGAGCTTGTGATTTTAGGCAATCCATTTAATTTTTCTATGTCTTGGTTTCCTCATCTGTAAAATCAGAATAATCATGCCGGCAAGGAGATTCTAGATTCACAGAGTTGTAAGGAAATCCTTTTATGAACTTTAAAACATCTATCAAATATTAGTTACGACTTTTGTGCAAACACAAGTTTCTGTCCATTCCCTATTCTTCCATCAGTCATTCTCTCAACAAATGTCTCCTATGTCCCAGGCACTATGCCAGACTCTGGGGATATAAATGTTTTTGTTTTTTTTTAAATATGAAACAATCCCAACTCCCAAGGACCTTACATCCTACCAAGTATGTATCTATGCATATGGTATAAGGTTAAAACTAGATCTGTTATTACATTGTTATTGAGATTTTCTTCTATTTCTTTTGTTGGCTATTGCAAATATTTTAATAAATGTTCTCTACAAGGCATTTGAGGATAAACTCTGGAGACAGAGAAGACAGAATGCAGGTAGCCACGGAACCGAGGAATCTTGTTGATTTGGGGTAGGATCTGAGAGTCTACTGTTTTCTGATCAGCCTTGTGCTGTTCACAATCCTATACTTCTCTTTTTCTGTCAAAAATCTCTCCTTAGTGTCTAGGTTTACGGAACCTCTTCTTCTTGAAGTAAGCATCAGTAAGATGATTTGGAATTTTCACACCTGAAAGGTTAATCATGGTAGAGGTGGCAATGACAGATATCTGACGGGTCCTTCTCAGAGGAACATGGATGATGGGCAGAGGTCCAGTCACCAGTAGCAAGCCACTAGCCAGCTGCTTCAGGAAAACCACTCGCTTGCCCCCGTGGCACCAGTGAGCATGATCAGAACGGTGCCTGGGGTGATGCTAGCTCGAAGTCTCCTCACATGCTGGCTTAAAGGCTTTTTGCCATGACTTAGCACCTTTCCAGGCACATCCTCAGTAGGGTAATACCTGGGCATTTTGCGAATCTTTACTACTCTGATTCTTCCATTCTTGTCACCATCGACAGGCTTTGAGATAGCAGCATGAACCTTCTCTTTCTTTTTCCTTTCAATTCAGATTTTTGGGGCAGCATGTTTCTGCTTGTACATGGCTCTCTGGGAATGCATTACAGACCTGGAGAATATAAAAATCCCTCAGACCAATTGGGTTTCGTCTGCAATGCTTTTAAGACTTTTTTTTTAACCTTCTTTTCAACTACATCTTCCTTTTTCTTTTCTTTTTTTACCCTTTTTGACCTTCTTTTCCTTGGGGGGCTTTTTGTCCACCATCTTGAGACATGGGAAAGAGTATTGGGAATTTCTTGATGAGAAAATTCACCAATGAAGGTTTTATTTTTTTATGTTTTGCATAAATAAGTACTCTTATGCAGTTTTTCATATCTGTATTTCAACATAATTGGTTTCCTTTGCAATCCTATGTGTTTTGTTTTATTTAGAAACATTATTCTGAGAAAAGGATCCACAGACTTCACCAAGACAGCCAAAGACACCAAGAAGGTTCAAAGCCCCTGTCTTTAGGAGTTGCCTAGAACACTAAGAGGTTAAGTGACTTCCCTGAGATGACACAATTAGGCACCAGAGGTGGGATCTGAACCCAGATCTTCCCAGCCCTTCTTCTATCACACTATGCTGTCTCTTGGATCAGTAGGAACATAAAGAGACTAAACAAAAGACAAAGTAGTTCTGAAAAGTCAGCCATGCCTTCATTTAAAGAGAAAAAGTGAGGAGAATAAAATGAACTCCACAGGTGAAACGAGGATCCTTTTTGTTGGAAATCTGATCCAAGAAAGTGAAAATTAAACCAAATAGTTAAGATTTATTTATAGTTTATTTTATTATATATAAATATATATTATATATCTTATATAGAATATAGTTATATATTATTATATTTTTGTTATTTTTATTATCACAGCATTTATAATTATATTATCTATAATATAAAATATAGTATTCATAATATATTAATATTACATTACATATACATCATACCTTAGTTTATTTGTAGCTGTTTCCCATTAGCTGAATATTACAAAGTAGGGTTAACAGAGAAAAAAAGGAAACTTAATGAGAACAGGACAGCACTGAGGAAGCTGTGCACTCAGAACCTGCTTGAAAGCTTGCATTTGTCCCCTTCCTCCTTGTGTACAAGGCTCTGTGCCAGTGTCCAGTCATTTAAGTGTTTTTTTTTTCCTTTGTCCTTCATTGATTCAAGATAATGAGACAATCTCACCAGAGATGGGTTTATTTTTTTCCAGTTTTTAGCAGCAGTGTATGGAAGAAGGATCAATATTTATTTTAATTTAAGTTAGTAAGGGATACAGTTAACAGCCTGGCCTTCCAATTTCAATGATTCAGGGAGCTAAGTAGCAGCTGTTTGACCTTTAGGAAGTCAAATAACCTCTGTCTGCCTCAGTTTTCTCTGTTGTAAAATAGAAATAATAATAGCACCTCTCTCCCAGGGTTGTGATGAGAATAAGATGAGATGATGTTTGTAAAGTGTTTTCTAAGTCTTAAAACACAGTAGAATTTCTAGTTGTTGTTTTGTTATCTCTCACTACCACTGCAGGCAGGCAATTTCTAATATTTCTGTCAGTTGTTCTTTCAGTTATGTCCTACTCTTGGTAATCCTATTTGGGGTTTTTCTGGTGAAGATACTAGAGTGGTTTGCCATTTCTTCTCCCGCCCATTTAACAGCTGAGGAACTAAGGTAAACAGGATCAAGTGATTTGCCCAGGGTTACATAGCTAGTAAGTGTCTGAGGCCAGATTTGAAGTCAGGAAGATGAATCTTCCTACCTCCAGGCCATGAACTCTACTGCACCAATTAGCAGCCTAATTTCTAAGATACTTAGAGGTTAAGTGACTTGCCCAGGGACACAAAGGCAGAAGTGAAACTTGAATCCAGGCCCTCTGGACTTTGAGGCCAACCCCTTATACCATAGTCCCTCTCAAGTTAGTAAGGAAATATGGAAATATTCTAGTTTTAAAGACTCATGGAATTTTAGCACAAGAAAAGATCTTGGAGACTATCTGTTCTAACCTTCTACCCAATGCATTCACCCCAATCCATAGCATGATGCTGGTAGTAGTCATGGCATTTAAATGGTTTTTAAAAAGCACTCTTTATAATAATAATTCACATTTGCATAGTAAATTAGTTTGCAAAGCACTTTACTATAAACATTATCTCATTTGATGTCTTATAGTCAATCACTCCACAAACAAACAGTACTACTCTGTGACAATGCTATACTAAGCTTCTGGGGTACAAAGACAGAAGTAAAACAGTCCCTGCCCTTAGATAGCTTTCATTCTAATTGTGGGGATGTGTCATTTACTATCTGTGGTAAACTTTAGAAAGCCATTTATCCTCCAAGGGACTCAGTTTCCTCCTCTGTAAAATGAGGTTGGCCTAAATTGTCCTTTTCAGCTCTAAATCTATGACTATGTGATATAAATATTTATATATGTAGGTATATATTGCATATATAATATTAGAGGTATATATATAATATTAAAAGGATATATAATATTAAAGGGATATATATATATATATATGTAGATAGATAGATAGACATAGACATAAACATAGACATAGACATAGACATAGACATAGATGATATAGATATAGATATAGATGTATTAAAGGGATAATTTGGGGAGGGAGAGCCCTTGTCAAAAAATCATCAACAAAGGCTTTAAGTAGAAAGGTAAAACCTGAACTGAAGAAAAATAGATTCCTGGAGGTAAAGATAGGAAGCAAGGTCAGCTCTATGAGACATGTTATTTTACCCATCTTACAGGTGAAGAAATCTAGGTTCAGAGAAGTTCTATGACTTGCCCAATACTGTACAGCAAGTCATTTGGATTTGAGCCCAGGTATTCCTGACTCCAGCTTCAATGCTCTATCTACTAACACCGTACTGCCACTTGCATGAGATATGTCAGACAACAAACATTTATTGAGTTCCTACTATGTGCCAGGCATTGTAAGCTCTAGATCAGTAGTATAATCCTTCATGATCTAGATATTGAGTGCCTGTAGGATTTCATTCACAGACCTAGCTAGCAAAAACAAACAAAAACGAAACCAAAAAAATTTGTTTTTGGTAATATCTAGATAAATTTGATTCCCAGGATCATTCTAACTCTCTCATTTAGCAAAGGAAAAACAAGGGCCCAAAGGAATTAAATAATTTGCCCCAGTTCATACAGTGGCAGGGCTGGGATTTGAACCTATGCCCTTTGACAAAGTAAAATGCAAGTAGAAAGACCATTGGATGAAATTGAGAGTAGTACCATTTCAAAGATCCAATAGCAAGTCTTCAGAACCTAATAAGATCCAATCTTTCCCTAGAAATAGGACTTCAAAACTTTTTCCTTCTCTAGGACAACTTCAGATCTCAGAGAAAACCCTTTGGGAATTCTTCCCTCCTGCCTTCCTTCCATGTTAAATGAATTCCAGTTATTCCCCTCACCTTTGATCCTTTTCAAAAGTTCAGCTGTCAAAACCACTTTGAAGTAGTTTGGCAAGAAGGATCCCTTCCTAACTTTTTTCAGAGCTCTCCTCCCCTCCCAGATACTCCCTATTTGAAGGTATTAGTCAGGGTATCTAGGCAGCCTGACATTCTCCTTGGACAGGCCAGTTACCCCAACCTGTTTGAACTAGGGGGAGTGGAACAGAAGGAAAACAGAGAGCAGACAGAACCCCAGCTGAGATGTCAGTCATTGGTCTCAAAAGTGTTTGATCACCCAACAGACATTTCCTTCTTCCTTTTCTTCTGGGCCATGGGGTGCTTCCAAAAGTTAGGGAAACAGTGGGAAGCCCCTCAGCCTAATTGTGCTGGACTAGCCAAGGTAGATCTCATGACCAGCTGGGTTTTGTTTTCTTTCTGCTTTGATCCTTCTCACCCCACCCCCTACCCTCCTGTTCACAGTGTTTGCCCTGCCAGAGCTGGGTTAGTGTATCCGGCCCTGCCCAGGACACTCTGCTGCTCAGTCCTTCCCTCAGCTAATGTTTTCTTTTAGCAAGAGATTTTTTTTTCTTTCTTTTTTTCCTCCCACTTTGTGTGCAGTGAAGAAACTGGACTGGGCAACCTCGATAATATTAATGCACAACGATTGCTTTGCTGAGAGGATGTTGAGTAAGGTTATTCTCTTAAAAGCAATTTGTAGACCGCCTGAACATGATGTTTACAATGCAAAACAAGCAGGTTTCTGGAAATCTCTCCCCTTCCAGGCTCAGAAAACAGAGCAGCAATATCAGTGTACAGGAGACAATGGAGGATACTCCAATTCAAAGGGAAAAAGTCAGGATGAAGATGCAGAGAACATTGTATAGTGGATGGATGGATGGATGGATGGATGGATGGATGGATGGATGGATGGATGGA
>NW_027185575.1:3492021-3496418 GCF_028583685.1 Petaurus breviceps papuanus
GGATGGATGGATGGATGGATGGATGGATGGATGGATGGATGGATGGAGAAAGAGAGGGGCAGAGACAGAGACGCAGAAAGACAGAGACAAAGATAGATAAAAACATATTTGAGTTTTATCATTTCAGTATTCCCACTTATTCCCTTTAAACTTTGCTTTTCCTTAATGAAATGGTTTTACTGAAGACCCAAAGAAAGTGTAAACATGGAAATATGGAAAGATAATTTTTTGAGACTATCAATCACTAACTGTACAAAGCATCCCCAAGCTTGGATGGTGCTAGTTTGATGGAAAGTGATTTGGGTTGACCTGAGAGGCAATGAAATGTAATGGAAAAAGTAAGTGAATTTGGATTCATAGAAATTCCACTTTTCATACTTGCCACCTGAGTAATCTTGTATAAATAACACAACTAATAAGTTGTTGAAGCATGATTAGAATTCGTCTCCTTAATTCCAGGTCTAGTGCTCTATCTTCTGTGTTAACCTGATAAGTGGTCATCCAGTCTTTTCCTAAAAATCTCTCCAGGAATGATAATTAATCAGATTTCAATGTGCTGATTTTGCTTTGAGATTAATTGAATTGTTAACAAGTTCTTAAAAAACCCAAGCCAAAATTGGATTTCAAAGTAGCTTTTTTTTTTTTAAAGCAGTTGGGGTTAAGTAACTTGCTCAAGGTTACAAGGCCAGGTATTTCTGGGTGGGTGCTAAGTGTCTGAGCCCAGGATTCGATCCCAGGTCATCCTGACTCTGGGGCTGGTGCTCTTACTCGCTGTGCTTGGGCACCCCTCAAAGCAGCTTTTGCCAGTCTGGATGGATAAGACTGGACTTTGGTACCCTGGATCTAGTGAAGTTAACAGTTGGTAGTCTGTCTCTATTTAACTACAAACCAGTTATCTTTTCCTATCCCAAGGTCTTATTATGAATGAGTCTTGTAGGAAAGATTGTGAAGAGGATCTGTGTTACCTTCCTGATTGAAATATATAGGAATCTGAAGAAGACATGAGAAAATGCTTCTCTCCTTCTGGGGCAGCAAAATATTGCAGATACTAATTAGGATATCTTGTTGCTTTACTTTTTCTAAACTGTCTCCCCATCTTTCTTTTTGATTCTTTGTTGCAAGGGATGTCTTTCTATATATGACATGTGGGGAAGGACATATATGGAAATTCTGGTGATATAAAATTAAAGATATCAGTAGAAACTCAAACATACATATACATATATAGACGCATATACATATATAAAGATGTATGTGTGTAGGTGTATACAAACCCACATGTAGGATATCCTCAAAATTCCAAAACTGGAAAGGAATTTGGGGGATCTCTCATATATGCATATCCCATTATATATAAGAGATATGTCCAGGGGCCTGCAAATAAATGTTTTTTGGGGGAGGAATAGGAATATACACATAATACATTTTAAAATTTAATCTGCATTAACATTTTCTCCATCAGTTTCTTAAGTCTAGATAATCAACAAAACAATAAATCAAGATCTGATTTACCAGTTTTTGAAGTGTAAACGTTCACACTGAACATTTAACAATGGACTCTTGCAAATCAGCAAAACTGACTCCTCTGTACCCTTGCATGTGTTTTTTAAGAAATCTATGTATAAAGTAGATTCTTGTAAATTTCATCTTATTTATTCAAAGAGCTCACCATTGAAAAGGAGGTTTACCATGAACATTTTACTTAAGTACAGTACTTTTTAAGCAAGTAATTACCTTCCTCCTAAATAAATGTGTATGTGTGTGTGTGTGTGTGTGTGTGTGTGTGTGTGTGTGTGTGTGTAGCATGGCACACACATAATGTCAGTTTTTCCTTTCTCCAACATGTTTCCAGCATTTCTCTAATTATTCTCCCCACTTTTTCTTGGAGATAAGAAGCCAGGATTGTCATTTTTATCTCCAGTTGTATGTGGAGGAAACTGAGGCTCTTGAGGAAGAAAGAAATTTCTAGCTTAATGGCAGTGAAAAGGCAGGAGGCACTTACAGATTGTTTTTCAGGGGAAGCATCAAAAGCACTGTCTACCTTTAGAGAATGTGTACAGCAAGCCTTTCAGTGGAAAATCTCCCCAAAATATATTTATATTCTAATTCTACTTAATTTCCCCATTTCAGTGTTTTTCAAAGCTTGAATGAGACTCTATTTCATATTAATGATGCCTTAACAAGGACACTTCTTGATGCTGATTGCCCCAAACTATATGTTCCCTTGAATGTAATTTTTCTGCTATTGTAAGATAGTGATACTGAATACAATATTTTATAGCTGAAGTGTTTAACAACTTGGATATTGCCATATTGCTTCCTGGTCCACTTTGAATAGAGTAAAGGGAAGTTCTACAATAACTCTCTCTCTCATCCAAAAAAAAGTAAGATTAAATATGGAATTTGATTCAACCATAATTTTTCAAAAGCTTGAGAGCTGAATAACTACATTTCATTCGAGTCCTAGAACCAAAAAAAAAAAAAATCAAAATTTCCAACGAATTACCCCATTCTCTCCATTCCAGATAAGGTAACAAGCTAAATCTCTAAAGACTTCCAAAAGTCTTAGAGCAGTTTTAAGCTAATAATTTAAATGAATTTGAAATTTAACATTGAAATTGAAGTCTTATAAAATTAAATGCACCAAGACTTTTGGGACATTCTGTTAATTAATACATGCTATTTCTATAAGGTTGAATAAGTTCTTTTCTCATAACAGCTCTAGGAAATAGTCTGTGCAGGTATTTCTCTTCCCATTTTATAAGTGCCTAAACTGAGGTTCAGAGAATTAAAGTGACATTAATATTAGAACCAAAATCAAATATTCTTTCTCCTCCAACTCAGTGCCTCTATCCAAAGACCCTGGTATTAGAAAAGGAGTTTATGCAATCCCTCTAAACAACTCACTTCCCCATATAAAAAGCCCTCACCATTGTATTGCAGCAAACATTAAGTACCTACTGTGTACTGTGCTTGTCACCAGGAGGAAATAGAAAAGTTTAAAATGGCCTCTGCCCATAAGGAACATATCCCTGGGATAGGAGTTCTTAATCTAGGGTCTGCAATTGTGTTTTTGTAATTATTTTGATAACTGTATTTCACTATAATTGGTTTCTTCTGTAATCCTATGTATTTCATTTGAGACACATCTCTGAGGAGTCTTCATCAGACTACTCAAGGAGGATCCATGGTACTCAAAAGGTTAAGAGCTTCTGAGCCAGAGGAAGATGGGAGACCAGCACTGAGAGCTATATTACACACCATTAAGTGGCGAGTCACAAAACAAAGTGCTCTATTGGGAAATTTCTTCCTTCTAACAAACTGAAGTCACCCCTGCTGCATTTTAAGCACGTTCATTCTTCAGTACATAAAGATGAAGTCGGTATACAAAGAGGGAGAGCCTTCTTGGGGATTCCTTTTTCGTTCATCCAGCCATCCTGATGAGATGAAAGGCCTGAAATATATCAAGCTGCATTCACCAGGAAGGAAATGAAGTGAAATGCACATTCAATGAAAGGATTGCCAAGTCCTGCCAGGAAAGCTAAAGGAAGATCAGAGAGGTTAAGGGACTTGCCCAGAGTCACACAGCTAAGAAGTGTCAATTGAACCGAGGCCTCCTACCTCCAGGGCTACGGCTCTTTTTGTACCATATGACAAAGGGACTTTCTTCAAAGACCTTGGTAACCAGAGATGGAGATTGCAGTCTTTCTGAGTAACTGGAATCACTTTATAAACAGCTCTCACTCTTATATTACAGCAAATATTGATTAAATATTTGCTATTCAATTTGCATGAAATAAAACCTTGTTCATAGAGTTTGGTTTACAAGGATGCATACATAAGGAAGGACAAAAAGAAATGTGGGCATTTACTTTCTCCTATTTTCTCAGCCTTTCCATCAAGACCTACTCTATCTTAGATCAGATACATTCCTGCTCCTCTCGAAAACATTTTTTGTTTCTTTTCTGCTAGGCTACAACTTCACCTTGGTGAGTTTTCCTAAATTGGTTTATTCATTCATTTATAAATTCAAATTCAATCAAATTACTTTGCAATCTATGACTAGTCCTATCCTGTTTAACATTTCTTATCCATGACTTGGCTAAAGATATTGACAGCACGCTTATCAATTTTGCCAATGACCCAAAGCTAGGTGGGATGGATAATACATTGTAATCTAGAATCTGAATGAAAGAAGATCTTGACAGGCTATGGTGATGGTCTCCTTCTAGTAAGGTGAAGCTCATTAAGGATAAATGGAAAGCATCACATTTTTTGTTTGGTTGTGTTTGGTTTTTGTTTTTAACCCAAGTACAAGATTGAAAAGGCAAGGCAAGAAAAAGATCAGGAGGGGGGGGGGGCAGAAATCTAGGCAACCACAAGCCAACAATATGATA
>NW_027185575.1:3501418-3551503 GCF_028583685.1 Petaurus breviceps papuanus
CAATCTATGACTAGTCCTATCCTGTTTAACATTTCTTATCCATGACTCGGCTAAAGATATTGACAGCACGCTTATCAATTTTGCCAATGACCCAAAGCTAGGTGGGATGCATAATACATTGTAATCTAGAATCTGAATGAAAGAAGATCTTGACAGGCTATGGTGATGGTCTCCTTCTAGTAAGGAGAAACTCATTAAGGATAAATGGAACGCATCACATTTTTTGTTTGGTTGTTGTTTGGTTTTTGTTTTTAACCCAAGTACAAGATTGAAAAGGCAAGGCAAGAAAAAGATCGGGGGGGGGGGCAGAAATCTAGGCAACCACAAGCCAACAATATGATATGGCAGCCAAGAAAGCTTGGGCTGCATTGAGTCAAGTCAGGTCAAATCAATACGTATTTATTAAATGTAAACGATGTGCCAGATACTGTGCTAAGTACTAGGGGCACAAAGAAAGGCAAAAACAGTCCCTGCCCTCAAGAAACTTATATTCTAATAGAGAAAGACACATATAAACAACACAAATGTACCAACAAGATATCTGCAGGATAAACTGGAAACAATCTCAGAAGACATTCTCAGTGGGGAAGGGGGCAGATGGGGGAGACAGGAAAGTCTCCTTCAGGAGGTGAGGTTTTAGCTGAGACTTAAAGGATGTCAGGGAAGCCAGAAGGCAGAGATGAGGAGGGAGATTATTGAGGCATGAGGGACAGTCAGTGAAAAGATAGTCACAAGATGCAGTATCTTGTGACGGGAACAACAATGAGGCCAGTATCAATTTTTTCACAGAATATTTGGGGAAGAGTAAGATGTAAGAGGGCAGCTGGGTGACACAGTGGATAGAGGGCTGAGCTTGCAGTCAGGAAGACTCATCTACAGGAGGTCAAATCTGGCCTCAGACATTTACTAGCTGTGTGACCCTGGGCAAGTCACTTAACCCTGTTTGCCACAGTTTTCTTATCTGTAAAATGAGCTGGAGAAGGAAATGGCAAACCACTTCAATGCCTTTACTAAGAAAACCTTAAATGAGGTCATAAAGCGTCAAACATGACTGAAATGACTGAACAACAACAAGGTAAAAAAATGGAAAGACAGTAATGGGCCAGGTTGAGAATGACCTCAAACACCAAGCATAGGATTTATATTTCATCCTAGAGGTGACAGAGAGTACTGGAGTTTAATCAGAAAGGCTCTTTAAGAAAATCAATTTGACAGCTGAGTGGAGTATAATGGGGAGAGCCTTGAGGCAAAGAATCATGAAATAAGGAGGTGAAGCCTAGTATTGTGAAAGAAGGAGGTGATCATCTACTTATACACAACAATTGAACTATCTGGGGCACCATATTTTAGGGTGATCATTGATAAGCCAGAGCGCATATGGAGGGCAGTATTCAAGATGGTCAAGGTATTTTATGAACCTCAGGTTAAAGACTTTGGTGGGATTTAGCTTGGATAAGAGTTAGTTGGGTAGGAAAAGGGGCAGTTGATCCAATAGCTGATGGATTTGCTCTGGGTGTTTCCCAGATATGCTATGCATACATCTCCCATCTCTATGCCTTTGCCTCAGTCGTCTATCATGTCTACAAGATTCTCCGCAGTTTAAGGATGACATCCAGTTAATTCTCCTCATCATTTCCCATCCCATCATTTTCCACCTGGACACTTTCCTGAACTTCATGATCTCCAGAAACTCATCCTTCTGCAAGGTGAAATCAGTTTGGAAACTCATGCCTCCTCCCCTCACTTCCCACCCGAGCTACATGACTTTGCAGCCCCCTGTGCTAAATACCCTCCATTTTCTTTTATAAGCCTGTCACCTCCTTGAGGGCAAGGGTTGTCTTACACTTTTCTTCAAATCTCTAGTACGTATCACAGTATCTGATACACAGTAGGTGCTTAATGAATATATACTGACCCTGACTCTGAATCTCAAAAATAGTTTGTCTTTAGAATCCGCATAGTAGAATCCTTAGCCAACTTCACAGCCCAGGTACCACCTCCTGTGCTACAGCTTTCCCAGATACCCCATTAGGAGCACTCTCTCCATCTTGAAATTATCTGATTATTCTGCATATGCTTTATATCTTGTATACTTGTGAACACTTGAAAAAAGGTCCCTGAAGACAAAGGCTCATTTTGCCTTTATGCTTCTCAGTGCCAGGTCCTAATAAATACCTGTTGAGGTATTGGAAGATATCTCTCACTGAGGAAGGATTTGGCTTGTCTTTTTTGCCTCAGAAGTCAGAAGTAGGAGCAATGGCCTCAAGTTGAAAAGAGGTGAATAAATACCTGATGTCAGGAAATTTTTTCTTATAATTTGTATTGTCCAAAGTGGAATGGACTATTTCCAAGGTGGTAGGTTTCTCCTTCAGCAGAGGACTAGAAACAAAGACTTGATGGGAGTGTTATTCAGAATGTTGAAGAGGTGGTTGGAATGGATGACAACCAAGGGCCATTCCAAACGCAGAACTCAGTCATGTGATCTACTAAGCACTTGCTCAGCACAAAGTCCACTGCTAAACACCAAGGAATCAATAAAAAAAGATCTGGTCCTCAACCTCAAAGAGTAGAGCAGAGGGAGGTAAGACAGGAGCACAAATAAACAGAATAAAAGATAAAATTGTTAAGTTTATAGAAGATGAGATGGAAAAAAATTGTTCAAGAAAAAAACATTTATTATTTGTTATTCAGAAAATGTTTATCAAGACCCTAAAGGAAAGGATTAAGAGCAAGAGGGAGAAGTTTACAGGGAGGAAAATATTGACAATGGAAAGAAAAGTTTAAAAATTAGAGTTATACAAAAGGAAAATGAATGGTTTTTTAAAATTAAGTGCTTCCTATATGCCAGACACTCTCCTAAGTGCTAAGGATACAAATCAGTTCATGCCCTCAGGGAACATGCATTCTATTGGACAAGAAAACACATTTGGTCACAGATTTAGAGCCAGTAGAGACATCTGAGACCCCTAAATCCACCAACTCTCCCACTGTAAGGAAAATGGAGCTGACATTTCAGACACTGTCAAGTGTCTGAAACAGGATTTGAGTCCAGGTCATCCTTAGTACAAGCCCAGTGCTTTATCCCTTCTACACTCTAGCAAATTCTAAGGATTCTCAGAGGAGAATGCTGGCCAGGCCCAGGGAATGGCATGAGGGTCGCTGTGGGTGGTGCTTTGGAAAGTCAAAGGGATGGGAGGGGAGGCATAAGAGTCACATCCTTTCCATCAGTAGTGATGGGATTGATTTGATTATGATTCTAAAATTGGAAGTAGGGTAGAAAAGCTATACATATGGTTGCAAGGGGGGAAAAAAAGAAAGATGGCAAGGGTATATCAAACATGGCTTGGGCCAGCTAGATAGAACAGATACCATAAAGCATTCATCCATCAGAACCACATGGGCCCCAGAGCAGACATTCCACAGATGAAAAGAGCATGGGATGCAATGGGAGGCAACAAGGATCCCTTCACTGGGAGCCTTTGCTTGGTTGGCTCAGATATTGTGAAGAGATGCATTTCCCAGGGTGAGTTGGTCTGAATGGCTTCTGAGTCCTTCTGCAACTCTGAGATTTGAGGATTTTGTGTACAATGCAAAAGGCTATGAGAGTTCAGAGGAAAGAGAAATTACTTACAGATTGGTAGGGGAAAAAACCTGACCTTAGAGTACAGTGGGAACAAAGGTGTGAAGGAATTGGGAGTGGCCTAACTAGCTATCAAACTGGCTTTTGAAATGCACCCCAGAATAACCAAAACAGATCTGTAATAATAATTTGAAGTTACTGGTTAGTGAATAAAACCTGAATTATTGAAGGAACTAAATAGAACAATTTGCACATTGATGAAAGTGTGATGTTCCTAGTCAATCAATGAACACACATTGGGAGCCTACTGCATACAGAGGCATGTAAAGCAAAAACTGTTCCATGAAAAAGAAAAATGTGGAGACATTTCAAAGTGGGCAGTCTAAGTGTTGATCTTAATCACAACTAAGAAAAAAAAAATCTCTCTCTGAAGTAATCATCTAGTCTTTGCCTAGAGTCTTCTGTATTCAGAAACCATAGAGTTAACAAGAGAAAAGGGGGTGTATTTTCTGCATATAAATAGGTTCAAGACCATAATTAGTGATTTTCCAGTGTTGAACTGGAGACTCCCTGTTTTCATGGGAAAATCAGCTTGATGCAGACCATCCCTAATTTTTGGAGTACTGAATAACCAGGCTCTAATTCTGCTCTAATGAACCATGTGTTAATGTTACAGCCTTCTGCCTACTTAGAAGCCAAAACACCATGTCTGACTGTGTAATGAATCTCACAGTTGTCTTGTTGACTCTATGGGTAGGCTTTTGTTGAGGTTTTGCCCTAAAAAATTACTGGGTTCATTCCATAAGCAGTGATGTAAAGGAATGCATATAATGGCAGGTACACAGAGATGCTATATTTACTGTATACATTATTTATATCGTGTGTAAACAAATGCATATATAATTTATGCAGTAAATAAATATAATACTAATAAAATTATATGTGCATTATATATCTGAATATGGGGAAGTATATACACACACATATGTAATTTAGGCTGTAAATAGACATATATAATATTCATGTAATTATATATCTGTTATATATACATATATGTATGTTATACACACATATATATAACATGCAGTAAATATATAATATTAATATAATTATATGTGCACTGTATGTATAATACGAGTATAACTATATGTGTATTATGTATATCTATGTATATAAATATATACATATAACATGCAATAAATATATAATATTAATATAATTATATGTGCATTGTGGATATGTATTGTATAAGTATATATGCACAACTATAATGTGTATACACACATATAATTTATTCAGTAAGTAAATATTAATATTATATGTGCGTTATGTATATTGTGCACATATATAACTTAAATAGTAAATGTCTATCATATAATTATATTGTAGTATATAAATGCATGTATGCATATAATTAAGCAATCTAAATATCTATTTAATATCTATTGATTATATGCATAATGTGTATATTTATGTAATAAATTATGTTTATTAAATAATTGATATTTATTGAAATACATTAGAAATATATAATAAAAGATTTTAGATAATTTAATATTATATATTCTAGTGACTCTGTGAAAGACAGTGTGACAAAGTAGAAAGAGAAATGGTCTCAGAGTCAGAAAGACCTAGCTAGCTTCAAGGCCTGCCTTTGACACTGACTTGTGACTCTGGGAAAATCATTTAAGTTTCCTAAGCCTCAGTTTTCTCATTTGTAAAATGAGGAGACTGTCCTTTAAATTCTCTTCCACCTCTAAATCTATGGTCCTCTGACTTGGGGCTGAAATTCTCCTGTGCTACTTACTACTATGTGACATAGGGCAAGTCACTTTACCTCCTTGGGCCTCAGGTTCCTCATTTATAAAGTGAAGGTGTTGGAACAGATGGCCTCTGAATTCCCTTCCAGCCGTTCTAGCTCTAAACCTTTTATTAATCTTATTAGCCTACCTACATTGATTGAGGAAATGATTAAGCTCAGCTAGTGGCATAGTAGATAGAGTCCAGGGCCCAGAGACAAGAAGACTCAGTTTCCTGAGTTCAAATCTGATTACAGACACTTACTAGTTACGTGACCCTGTCCCTCAACACTGTTTGCTTCAGTTTCTAGCTAGTGAAGAAACAACAGTTCCAACCTAATATGGAACAACTGATTGATTTAAGATTGGAAAAGGAGGAAGACAAGACTGTATATCGTTACCTTATTTGTTTAACTTATTTACATAGTACCTCATGTGAAATGCTAGGCTGGATGAATTAAAAGCTGGAGTTAATGTTCTTGAAAGAAATGTCAATAACTTCAGATATGCAGATTATACAACTCTGATGGTAGAAAACAAAGAGGAATTAAGAAGCCTCTTGATGCGGGTAAAAGAGGGGAGTATAAAAGCTGTCTTGAAACTTAACATTAAAAAAAATAAGATCTTGGCAGCTGGTTACATCATTTCCTGGCAACTAGAGGGAGAATAAATGTAAGTAGTGTCAGATTTTATATTCTTGGGCTCAAAGATCACTGCAGATGGCGACTGTAGCCATGAAATCAAAAGCTGTTTGATCCTTGGAAGCAAGGTTATGGCAAATCTGGACAGAATATGAAAAGCGGACACCTCACCTTGCTGACAAAGGTCCATATGGTCAAAGCTGTGGTTTTTCTAGTATCAGTGTATGGCTATGAGGGTTGGTCTCTAAGGAAATCTGAGTACCACAGAATCAATGCTCTCCAATTGTGGTGCTAGAGAAGACTTTCAAAAGTCCCCTGGACAGCAAAGAGAACAACTCAATCAATACTTAAAGAAATTCGTTCAGGTTATTCATCAGAAGGGCACCAGCCAAGAGGCTGAAGCTTAAATATTTTGGCCCCATAATGAGTAGATGGATCTCATTGGAAAAAAACCCTGATGTTGGGAAAGATTGAAGGCAAAAAGAGAAGGGGATGGATAGCAGAGGATGAAATGGATAGCAATGAATATGAACTTGGACGGACTTTGAGAGAGAGTGAAGGATAAAAGTGCATGTGATGCTATGGTCCCTAGGGTAAGGAAGAGTCAGACACAACTGAAAATGACTGAACAGCAACAGCAACCAGCATGCCATCTACTCTGTCACCTACCTGCTCCTTCATAAGACAAGAGCCACCATAATCCACTATGGTCTTTCACAGTCTACCCCTTGGCCCAGGCTTGAAGCTTCTCTAGCTTGACAGGACCTATTTGGAGGTATCCTCTGCTCTCATCTCCCTTGGGAACCCAGAATCACCATCTGTAGGCATAATGGGCCAACAGAGGAGGGCTTCAGTGCTGGAAAATCATAGAATGATTAAACGTACTAACTGGGAGTCAGGAAGACCTGAGTTCTAATTCAACCTCCAAGAGTTAATACATAGTTGTGTGACCCTGGACAAGTCACTTCACCTTTACCTCAGGTTCTTTAAAAGTAAAATAGTTATAATAACAGAACCTACCTCAAAGAGTAGGATCAAATGAGATAAAATTTGTAAAGGACTTAACACAGTGCTTGATAGAAAGTAGGAGCTATATAAATGCTTATTCCCTTCTATATTATTATTACTTTTTCTAATTCTTTCCTTTCATCAGGGAGATTCTAGGGAAGAAATTCCTCTCTCAATGAAACTCAGCACCTTCTCTGCTGTTCTCTCTTAGTGTCTTGTCTAGGGCACTGAGAGGTTTTCTGGAGTTTGCAGAGTAATGGAAGAACTTAAATTCATAACTTGGTTCAATTCTCCAGCCACCATGCCAGACTGTTTCTTAATTTGATAAAAGATAATAAGAAGACTCAAACAAGGCAGCATGACCTAGTGGATAGAAAGCTGTCCTTGGGGACGGAAAGAACTGGTTTCAAGCCCCGCCTCTCATCCATTCTGGCCAGAGGAACCTGGGAACACGATTTATCCTCTCAGTACCCCAAAGCGATTCACTGAAACTGTCTCTGAGAAGGTGCCTTTGTCTGTTAGTAAAGAAGGCTTCCTCATTTGGCAGGAGGCTAAGTCAGTGAAATCACAGACAGGTCCAGTCCCTATCCCCTACTAATTAAAAGGGAAATTAGAAGCTATAATCTAATCCTAAATTCCAGTTTACTGGGACTTTTATTTTCTTTGTTCAGGAGATTAATCTGATGTCCTAGGCCAAAAGATAATGTCAACCCAGAAACAAAGGTTCTTAATTTTGCTGTGTCTGGGACCCTTCTGGCAATCTGGTGAAGCCCATGAACCCCTTCTCAGAACCATGTTTTTGTTTTATATTTTCTCAATTTTTCCTTATTTTGAACTTAAATACAAAAAGAAAATAAAAGAACATTTCCAGGTACATAGCACACTATGAGAAGAGGATTCAATATAAAATCATGAATTTCCATTTCACTCTGTTTTATTTTGGGAAAAACCATGTAATAAATACTACACATTCTTTTCAAAGCCGGCCTGCTTTTCAAAACCATGCTTCCTTCTAAGTTTTGTTCTCTGCTGTGCACTTTCCCCCTTTTTGATTGAAGGAAATGCTGAGTTTCCTTTAGAAATGAATGAAAAGAGAGATGCCATTTTTTTTTCCTATCCAAGTTCACAGCCCCCTTACAAGCAATACGTGTACCCTTTTGGTGCCTGGAAACTATAGGTTAAGATTCTCTGCACTGGAGGATGCCCTTTTCCCCAGCATACACATACACACAAATGCACACACGGACACATACACACAGACACACAGGGGCAGGTTTCTTTCTTACTTTGTTGCTTGGCTTGATGCGTGTGTATGGGACCACTAGTTGAACATACAGAAAGCCTAGCTGGATTCAGCTGAGCTCTTGTGGTCTTTGTTCCACTGGCTTCTTACCATTAGCATAATTGTTACTCCAGAGAGTATGTTTTCATTCACTGCGTCCCAGTGTGGCAGTCAAAGAATTAATTACTCTGAGCAGGGACAAGCCTCATCTAAAGAGTTTCACAACTCCAGCTTTTAATGTGTCACCCACCCCTGCTGAGGTTGCACCATAGCTTGTCAAAGCATTGGTGGAGTTGCTGCGGGTCAGTGCTTCCCAAAGAGGATAGAGGGCTGGAGGAACCATGACTCTGATTTCTCAGGCAGATTTACTTGGAGTTGTGGGATGGGGGGAGAGAGGGATAGAAACAGGAAATCATGAGCTCCAGGGTCATGGCTGTTCATAGGAAATAGGTTTTGAGATTTTCACTAAAAACATGTGTGTGTTGTGAGTGTGTGTGATAGAGAGTGTGTGTGTGAGAGTGTGAGTGTGTGTGTATGTGTGTGTAAGTTTTGTATGAGTGTATGTGTGTAAGTTGTGCATGAGTGTGTACGAGTGCATGTGACAGTGTGTGTATGTAAGTTGTGCATGAGTGTGTGTATGTGTGTGTAAGTTGTGTGTGTGAGTGTGTTTAAGTTGTGCATGAGTGTGTGTGAGAGTGTGTGAGTGTGTCTCTGTGTAAGTTGTGCATGAATGTGTACGAGTGTATGTGACAGTGTATGAGTGTGCATATGTGTGTAAGTTGTGCATGAGAGTGTGTGTTAGTATGTGTGTAGGTTGTGCATAAGTGTGTGAGTGTGTGCATGTGTGTAAGTTGTGCATGAGTATGTGTGGGAGTGTGTGTGTGAATATGTGTGTGTAAGTTGTGCATGAGTGTGAGTGAGAGTGTGTGTGAGTATGTGTGTGTAAGTTGTGCATGAGTGTGTGTGTGTAGGGGTCAGGGGTGGGCATTCACTGGTACACAACCACAGGAGTGAGTTTTAGACCACTTAACGCCTTCCAGGAAAACAAAAACTAAATTAATCCAGGTCTCATGGACTGCCTGCTAGATGGATGCATATTTGGACAAATTTAGGTTTGATACAAAGGAAGAAAGTTCCATACAATCTGAGCTATTGGAAAATGGATTGGAGACAGTGACTTACAAGGTAATGACTTCCCTCCTCATTGGAGGTCTCCAAGAAAAATCTGGATAACCACTTGTCAAGTATGCCATAAAGGGATTCTAATCTCAGTGATTTAGAACTGAAAGGAATTTTAGAGGGCATCGTGTCCAAACCCATAATTCTATAGATGTAGAAACAGAGGGACAGGGGGCTAAGTAATACAGAATTATAGATTTAGAACAAGAAGGAATTTTAAAGGTCATGGAGTCCAGCCCTGTCAATTTACAGATGTGGAAACTGAGGGCCAGAGAGATTACATGATTTAGTCTCATGGAATGATAAATTTAGAGCTGGAAGGAAGCTTAAAAGCCACCAAGGCCACCAAGGCCACCAAAGACCATTAAGTTCAACTCTGTAATTTTATAAATGAGGAAACTGAGGCACTGAGAGGTTAGATCACTTACCTAGGGTCACGCTGTTATGCATTATCTCAGTTGAGATTTGAATCTAGGTGTCCTTACTCCAAATGCAGTGCTGTGTCCATTGTACTAGGCTGCTTCTAAGGAGGTAGGTGGGTGGGTTATGGGTTGGTCAGAGAAGGTCTAAGTAAAAAGAAAAAGACTAGGCCAGACTGGTTTCTCTGCCCTCTGGCACCTCCCAAGGCCCTGACTCTGATATCCCAAAAGGTTTATAGTACAGAAATGCTGTGCATTTGTTTCATTATCTAAATTCAGAGATGGATTTTTCAGTAAAAACATGTCAGTATTGATTTTTCTAAAGTACTGTCGGAAACATAGTTTGACCTTTATTCAGTGGAAGACAACCTGGCTTTACCTGAGAATTATTCCAAAGGAAGATTGTTCTCTGACTTAAGAGGTTTGCATTAAATATTTAGCATGGGGCAGATCAGAAGCCAGAGTGGGACCTCAAAGACTCAGTCCCCAGACAGGTCTTAGAGCTAGTGTGTGAAGCTCTATTTGAACTCAGATCTTCCTAACTCTGGGTCCATTACTGTCTAATACACTACCCAGCTGCCTCTAATTTCAAAAGTTATTAAAATACAAATCATGTAATGGTGATAATCATGGGCTGTTTAAAATAGGCTTTGAAGATGTGGCTTTAAAACTGCATCTCAGATGTTAGTGGCACATTCAGGGGACATAAATATAACAGAGTGGGGAGTTCCAGGGAGGGGAGCAGGTCCATAGTACTTCTGCAGCTATAACACAGAAAGAGCCAGAAAACCTGAAAGTCAAGATCAGTTCAGGGCAAAGGTGCATTCAGAAACAATAAGTCATAGCATAGATTTAGAGCCCAAAAGGACCTTTGTTGTTTTTCGATAGTGTCTGACTCTTTATGACCCCATGTGGGAAATTTCTTGGCAAAGATACTGGAATAATTTGTCCTTTCCTTCTCTTGATCAGTTTACATATGAGGAAACTGAGGCAAACAGGATTAAGTGACTTGCCCAGGGTCACAAGCTAGTGTTTGAGGTCAGCTTTGAACTCTAGTCTTGACTCCAGGCCCAGTGCTCCATTCACTACACCACCTAACTGCCCAGTGAAGAAAGACCTTAGAGAAACTGAGTCAAAGAAAGGTGAATTGACTTATCCAGAATCAAATAACTAATCAGTATCTGAGGTAGGATTTGGATGGGGGTGCCAGGTGGATGGTGAATTTAGGTTGAAAGAAACGCCAAGAAGGAAGGATGAAAATATCACAGAAAACTTTGGTCCTACAGACACTTTTCTGTGATGAGACCAGGATAATGACAAAGTATATCACTTGCAACTGGGTTCAATATCTGGGCAAATCACTTTACCTTGTTGGGCCTCAGTTTCCTCATCTGTAAAGACGGGGTTGCCCTAGGTGGTCTCTGAGACCCCTTCCAGCTCAAAAGTTATGATCTTGTACTGAGATGTTTCTTCCTGGGCTGCAGTTTCTTCAATTGTAAAGGGAAGGAGAGGGACCAGCTGGCCTCTAAAGTACATTCTATCTCCAGAACAGGTGTGTTTACTCATTTTTGGTGTCTTAGACCCCTTTTAGACAACTGGTGGCCCAGTGGATAAAGTGTGGGACCTAGAGACCTGAATTCAAATCCAGCCTCAAATACTTACTAGCTGTGTGACCCTGGGCAAGTCACTTAACCTCTGTTTGCTTCACTTGCCTGAACTTTAAAATAGGTATGATAATATGACCTACCTCCCAGGTATTGTTATGACAATTCTATGGGAAAAATGGAAAGTGCTTAGCACAGTGTTTGACATATAGTAAGTGTTATAGAAATGTTTATTCTCTTCCCCTTTCCCATTTCCCCTTTGGTAGTTTGATGAAGCCTAAGGACACTTAGAATATTGTTTTCCTATGCATACAATAAAATGTACAGGATCATAAAGGAAACTAGTTATGCCAAGATGGTTATAAAAATATTTTTTATAAATGTCAAAAGTTCATAGACCCTAGTTTAAGAGTTCTTATTCTAGAATTATGATCCTAGGAACTTCTGTGGAGGAAAAATAAGACAAGAAAATAAGGCAAGGAAACCTAAAGATACATGGGAGCAGAATAGCCAATAGAGTGGACAGCTGAGGAAGTGAGGCGGAGGTGAGGAACAAACCTCTGAATCAATTTTATACGTAGATGCACCCAAGGAAGAGACAGACACCATCTGGATTGCCCTGGGTCCTCAGAACCACAACTGATTGACCATTGGCCCAATGGGAAGCTCCGATTGAAGCAGGATTTGTGGATGCTTGCCACCTCATGGTAGAAGTGGAGTGCTTGATTGTCTTATCCAAGGATCTGAACTATGTTCTTGCAATTCTTGGTTTTGGTATGCTTATTATCTGGTTAAGGGATATCTAGATCTAGGAAAACCCCTTTTTATGTTGCAGACATGGTAGTTATTTGAATACATTTGGTTTTATTCCTTATACTTCTATGGGTATTACATAAAGATCTGTATATGATCAAACTATGCTTGTGGGATTGATTCTATTAGACTATGCTAAGTGAGAATGAATGAAAACTCTGTACAAAGAAAAGAGGGTATGGGTTTATCCCACTATGGGATGTTATAAGCTATAAAAATCTAGTTGGATACATTTCTACATTTAGACCATCCTCCTTAACTAATGAGATGGACACTTCTACTCCCAGAAGGGAAAAAGCTAGTGGATAGAAATAACTAGTTGTCTGAAGACCATTTCCCCTTGGTGTTTCCTGGTTTGGGGCTGACCAGATAACCACCTGAATGAACATAGATAGACCTGGCAGTTCCTGGTCCTTATGCAACAGGATCAGGCAAGTGATCAGTAGAGCCCCCTAGTGGTTAAATCAGTAGCATAGCTGTAGAGCTGAATAGGACTTTAAATTTAACCTCCTCATTTTTTTTTTTATTTGAGGAAATTGAGCTACATAGAGTGGCTTGTTCAGTCACACAACTAGATAGTGGCAAAGCAAGGAGCCCCCAAATCCCCTTTCCAAAGTCCCCTAATATTATAATCAAGGGCACCACCATCGTCCCAGTCCTCCAGCTTTGCAAACTAAGTGTCATAAATGATAATTTAGTACTTCTTACCACCATACAATCTATTATCAAAGTCTTTAGATTTTACCTTTGCAATATCTCTCAAATATCCCTCCTTCTTTTCACTAATACTTCCACCACACTGGTGCAGACCCTCATCTTCTCATGCCTAGATTATTACAATAGCCTGTTGGTTGGTTTGCTGGCCACAAATTGCTTTAATGATTTTCCTAAAGCTCAGATGCAACCATGTCATCCCCATGACATGGAGTTAAAAAAAGCTACAGTGGTTTCCTATCACCCCCAATATGAAATACAAAACTCTCTGTCCTTCATAACCTACAACCCCTTCCCTCTGCCTTTCCAATCTTCTTATATCTTAATCCCACCAGGTATTCTTCAATCCAGTGACCCTGGTTTCTCTGCTTTTCCCTGAACAAGACTCTCCATTTCTTAACTCTTGTTATTTTTTTCTTACACATCCTCCATGCTTGAAATGCTCTCTCTCCTCATCTCCACCTACTGACTTGAGGGAAGTCAAAGATGTTTGGTGGATATTTCTAACCTGTTGAGGGGATATCACAGAGTCTACCTGTTATACTTATTTTGGCCCAGCCCTATCAAAACAGTAACAATAACAACCAAAGTTCCTTGGTGCTTCCAACAACAAAAAATCTGATGGTGCTTGAATCCATTCAGTATTTCTTTGGTACTTAAGTAGGCTGTAGATGAACCAAGCATCATACTACTTTTAAGCATTATATTTTGCCAAAAGGAAAGCTTTGAAGTGTTCTTTCTTTTTTTGACCTGATTTGTGCTAAGAATCTAACTTTGATGTAAGCTCTTTAGCAGAATGTCCATTATGAAAAAACTCCCTAGAGAAATCTAAGCAAACACCTTACTGATAACAACTAATCTGTTTTTAAGCATTTAACAGCTAGTTGGTATTTTTCTTAGGTGGTGATATTCTTTGTAATGTATCTCATTAAGGGCAGTTTGACAGGAACTTGATTAGTGATAACTTACAGATAAGAACTAATTAGTCTTTTGTAGCTAGACTGGACTAATTGAAGGATGCTAATGAGTATGAAGCCCTCTTTAATGGGAGATAGCCATGATCCAGCTGGGAAAACAAAGCATTAATGGTGGACTGAAAAAGTTAGTGATTTTTAAAAAATAATTCATGATAAAATACTTCACTTCACTGATGTCTGATATGGAGGGAACTATGGGTTCTTAAGTCTATATGTCAAACTGCAACCAAGCCAGAAATGTATCGAGTAAAGCAGATGATGGACTAAATGACTGCTATCTAACTGAAGACCAGTCTACCTCATTTCAGAAAGGCTCATCAACAGTTCTGACACCAGTTGATATCTTTTATGATAAGACCACCTTACAATGACCATCTGTTAAGTCATAGAAAGTTGGGGGTCTGTGCCAGTGGAATGAAAGTACACAGCTTGAATCATATACACTTGAATCATTGAAGAGATAATTTCGCTTAAATTAGACAATATGACTCACATTCATATAGTACTTGGCAACTCCAAAGTACTTTCCATTTATTATATCAATTAAACCTCACAATAATTCCGTGAAGTTGGTAGATGGGAATTAATATCCACACTTTACAGAAAGGGAAGAGGATGTCTAGAGTGGTTAAGAGATTTGCCAATGGTCACACAACAAAACTATGACTGCAGCCCAATAGTATTTCCACCGTACCCTAAAGCCTAATCATCAGTGCAGTAGGCTTGGATTTTAATGAGTTTTATATTGGAGGAAATGTTATTTTATTTCCTCAAGGAAGTAAAAGTATTAAAAGTAGGGTCTGAAGGGCATTACTGTATTATCAGGTATATTATCTGCAGTTACTGATCTTATGATTAGCTGTGAATAGCAGGAATATGGTTTTTCCTTACTATTTGATTCAGTATAATTTAAATAATTATCCTCTACAGAGAACCCATTTCTAAGCACTGAAGGAAAAAAGAATTATAGGGATGATACAGTGGCTGCTTTCATGGAACACACAGTCTAGTGGGGAGATAGGGCACAGACACAATTGCTTCCTTGGCCCTCACTACCATAATTATAGACTGAGGGAATCAGGGGAAGCTGGATAGAATCAGTGGCATTTGAGTTGGATGTTAGAGGCCAGGTAAGAAATTCAAAGTAAGGATAATGAGGGGGTGCTCATTTCCAATCAGAAGTGACATCTAGCTAAAGCATGGAGGTGGGAAAGTAGTGCCATGTTTGGCAGACTGACTTACCCAGTTTGGCTACATAATACAGCTCATGAACAGCCATACGTACAGTATGATATGAAGCTGGAGCAGTAAAATGACTTCAGGTGATGAGGCCCTAATTGTCTAGAAGAAGAATTGAAGCTTTCCTGAATTGGCAAAAAAAGAAGCCTCCGAAGAGTTTTCATTAGGGGAAATGGCATAACCAGATACATGTAGGGAAGAGTCATATGGTGGTGGCGGGAAGGATAGCATGGGATTTGCCATAGCAAAGAAGGGGGACCTTCATCCTGTGATCTGAGGAGAAAGGGATTCATCAACCAGAATCCAGTAGGTACTTACTATATTTCAAGCACTGTGCTAAGTGCTTGGATACAAAGACAAAAGTAAAATAATCCCTATTTTCAGAGAGATTGCATTTTATTGTAGGGGAGGATAGACACATATATTAGAGTATACAGGCTAAATGCCCAATGAGGAGAAGGCTATTTGGGGAGGGAGGGCATTAGGAGCTGGGAAATGAGAGAACAGAAAAGGCTTTAAGTAGAAGGTGACCCTGAGGCTGGAAGTCAAAGGAAGCCAGGGAGAGCATTCCATATTCTAGGCATAGAGGACAGACAGCTGACACAAAGGCACACAGATGGGGAATGGAGCATCCTATGTGAAGATCTGGAAGACCAATATGGTGGAACCAAAGAGTGGAAGGAGGGAAGTAACGTGTAAGAAAACTGGAAAGGTAGGAAGGAGCTAGGCTGTGAAAAGCTTTAAAAACCAAACAGAAGAGATTATATTTGATCCTAGAAGTAACAAGGCATAGTAGGAGATAGAGAGCTTAGCTGAGACCTAGGAAAGCTTGAGTTCAAGTCCAGACCCTGGAACAAACTGGCTGAATGAGTCTGGGGACAAGCTCAACTTCTTAGAGCTCCTACAGGCAAATCTCTAAGACTATAAAATGCAGCATGAAAATTCTCTAAGCAACAAGATAGAGGTGAGGAGGAGGGCTTCTTTTCATTTGAAATATAATTTTTTCTTGTGAGGCTTTTTTTTTAATTTTTCATTTAGATCAGATGTGTCAAACACACAAATTAAAATTTAATTGGGAAATATTTAACAAAATAAATAAAAATATGATAAAACCTAGATAATAGTCATTGGTTTTTCTAAGTCAATATGAAACCCACAGGAATCTTTATGCACATTTAGTGCACATTTCTATTTGAGTTCAACACCACAGATTTAGAAATTTTTCTTTTCAAGTTGTATAAAATTTTACAAAATCAGATAGGATGGTTGTACTTTCTTAAAAGACTATATGTTTTAGGGAAAGTCTCCGTTAATTTCCAAAAAGAGTTTTCTCATCACAGAGTTTCCTATGTCAATGGAATAATATTTATATTTTACTTGTATCCCTTGTATCAATGAAATAAGGACTAACATTTACATAGCACCTTAAAGTTTACACACTTTCTCTCTCTCTCTCTCTCTCTCTCTCTCTCTCTCTCTCTATATATATATATATATATATATGCCTACATACAATTTATATAAATACATACATAAATACAGATATATATGCATACGCATATAGACATACATTTTGTAATGTGTGTTGTATATATACATACACACATATACATACATGTATACATGTGTATTATATCATTTGATCTCCACAACAATCCTGTGAAATTGGTGCTATTGTCACTCCCATTTTACAGATGAAAAGAACTGAGGCTGAGAGAGAGAGGTTAAGTGACTTGCCCAGAGTCACACAGCTAGTAAAAGTCTGACACCAGATTTGAATTGAGTTCTTGTCCTCAGGTTCCACCCACTAGCCACAATGCTGACCTTCCAGTCTTGCAGAAGGGAGCACCTGATGGATAGTCTCAGTCTTCTTAGGGCACTGTCACCTGCTGTAAGTGTAGTTGAAGGGGAGGGAGCAGTATGTGAGGAGAGAGTAAAAAGTCTGCAGTTACTCTGGAAACTCATGGGGCCACAGTGAGAGTACTCAAGATGGATTGGCAAGCAGCAGTGAGGGCCCAGTTGAGGTTAATGCTATGCCCCATTAATGATGACTTCATGTTCATTAGCATCCATCACTTCCCTGTGCTTGGCTACAAACGATTAATTAGCATTCTCTTTTCATGGCAAGGAAAACATGTGTAGGGAAAATTGATTTTAAGTGGCTTTTTCTCCTCCTCCATCCACAACACCATATTCTAGCAATCTTTTTGGAGTGCTGGCATCTTTTTTTTTCCCCTAGCCCTCTTTATTGGGGGATAGGGGAAATGTGGGTGGGGTTGCTATATTTGTCTTCCCACTCAAGGGCTATGAGCTATAGTCTTTTTGCTTTTGATTAGCTCAGCAAGAACAGGCTCTCAGAGGTGACCAGTGATTCATGACCAGTCATTGATGAGGGGCGATCGATTGATGTATCTTGCTATTGCTTGTCCATTCCTTCATTGATTAGTCCACACTTTATCTGTTGTTCCAAAGTTTGCCTTAGCTCAAAAGACGATCCATCTACATTACAAAATGGCCTCCATCTGTCTTCCTCCACTTTATCCTGTGATTCTGTATGAAACATGTCTATCTGGATCTCTGCCTTAGAGACACCAATGAATCTCTGTTCTTTACCACAGACATCTGAATCCTTATTCTTATCGATACTTCAATGCATTTCCCCATTTGTCCTACTGTGTAAAAGTAGTTACAACCCAAACTGCATCGTGCTGACTACTACAATCGATAAGTATTAAGAGTTTACTGTGTGCCAGGCATTGGGCTAAGCATTGGGGATACAAGGACAAGCAAAGACATTCCCTGCCCTCAAAGGGCTCCCAGTCTAATGGGATAGATAACACACAAACAACCTTATACAAACAAGATACAGGCAGAATAAATTGGAGATCATTTCAGAGGGAAGGCATCAGGAAAGGTTTCTCATGGAAGATGGGATTTTAGTTGAAAGAAAGCCAGGAAGCAAAGATGAGGAGTGAGTGAATTCCAGGCAGATGCAAATTCCCAGACTGCTTTTAGCTTCAGATACAGAGCTAGAGGAAGGGTTCATTGAAATGAAGTGTGCCTAAACTCAGGTTGCAGAGTTTCATGTCTGTAGGTAGTTTTTCTGTATAGGAAAAAAAAAAGCATAATGTATAACCTATTTAAACTTCTTAACTTTTTAAGGGGGGCGGGGAGGAGAAGAAAGGAGGGAAAAATTTGGAACTCAATTTTTAAAAATAAATGTTAAAAATTGTCTTTACATGTATTTGGGGAAAAAATGAAATATGATTAAAAAAATGAAAAAAAAACATGGTTTAGCAAAGAGTCAAACATTTGGTGCCAAGAGGCTTAGGGTTTGGCTTTTTTTTTTAGAATTTATTTATTTATTTTAAGTTTTCAGCATTCATTAAGCACGAGATTTTGAGTTCCAATTTTCTCTGCATTTGTCCTCTTCCCCCCCCACCCCAAGAAGGCAAGCATACTCATTACCCCCTTCCCCAGTCTGCCTTTTCATATATACTCCCATCCTTAGCCCCTTCCCCTTTACTTTCCTTTAGGGCAGGGTGGATTTCTATGTCCCATTGCCTGTCTATCTTATATCCTTATTGCATGTAAAAGTTTTTTTACATTTGTTTTTAAGACTTTGAGTTCCAGATTCTCTCCCTTCTTCCCTCCTCACCTACCCAAGAGCCTTAGATTTGAATCTTGTCTTTGACTTTTGCAAGCTAACATTAGAGTGGCAGCTCCTTGAGACAGGAATTAATTATTTTGGACTTTCTTTGTATCTCCTGTGCTTCCCACAGTGCATAGCACATAGTGAGTGCTTAATAAAATACTTGTTGATTACTTAGCTGTTGTGACAATGGGCAAATTATTTCAGCTTTTTTGAGTCTGTTTCCTCATCTGCAAAATGGGGCTACGGGACTTGTCCCCTGTATGGATCAAATGAACTCATAAATGTTAAATGTCCCCAAGTGAGTATGTGCTCAGAGCCAGAACAGGACCAGATGAACTGGGGCAATGCAGTTTATGATAGCACAGAAGATGAAGAGAGGGAGAGAATGAAATTATGGCAGGTAGGTCTAAGTAGGAAATGAGTGTCATTAACATTGAACACAGTAACCCTTAATCCTGGTCCATCCAATAGCCTTCTAATTCAAGGTAAGAGAGCAGGGAGCTTGTGGAAAGATCCCTCATCAACTCTAAATTTCTGAGTTTCAACATTGCCTCTGCCTCAGTCACTTGTGTGACCTCAGAGATGTCATTTAACCCCTCTAGGCCTTGGATTTCTCCCTTGTAGAATGAGGGATAAGGAATAGATGACCTGCAAAGTCCCTTCCATCAAGGTGTGTGCTGGTAAATGTTTAACACCCAGCTTTGTGAGAAAAACAAAACAAAACTGTACCCTGGACAAATTTTTAAGTTTAATCTGCATTATCAACACTTTCTTAAGCCTGGACAACCAACAAAACAATAAATCAAGGCCTGATTTATAGCATTTGTGATTTCTGAGATGTAAATGCTCATAAAATAAATTAAATTTTAGAACTAGAGGCAGCCATCCTGCTCCTCACTACCTGGGTGACCTTTGATAAGTAATTTGGGTCTCATTTTTCCTCATCGATAAATTGAAGGATTTGAATAGGAGGTAGAGCACTGAATTCAGAGACAAAAAGATCTGAGTTCTAATTTTACCTGAGAAACTAACCAGCTTTGAGGTGGTGGGCAAAGAATTTTATTTTTCTGTGCCTTAGTTTCCTCATTCCTTTAAAATGACCTCCCAGGACCCTCCTAGGGCTCATGGCTGTGAGCCTATGACCTAAATGATCTCAAAGGTCACTTACTTCATCTCAGAATCTGTGACCCAAAAATCTGATTGCTACTCTCCCTGTCAACTTGGGCTCTGAAGTGGGAATGAATGCTGTAACTTAATACGACTTCTGAAGGCCAGGACTTCCCTGTGAGTGTTTCTTCCTGGAGGTCTCTGGGCATTTAGTGATTGAAACAAATAGGGATCGGTGAGCTTCATCACATCCTTCTCTCCAGTCAACATCTTGAACTATTTTCGAGTGTTGGAGGTCCCACAAAATGCAAAACATATTTCTCCATGCCCTCTTCCTTTTAATTTTAAAACTCTTATGCGTCCAGAGGGAAAATGGAATCCATATGCTTCTGATTTTTCTGCACTTAACTCATCAAAGTGTACTTTGGTAAGAACTGTTTGATCTTCAGGAGGCCCTGTGACTCTGTGAGCCCTTCTGATAAGTCTTCCTTAAGCATTTTTTTCCTTAGAAGTAAGAGATTGTATTTGACTAAAAGAAAATAAATCTGAGTCCCTTAAAGACTTGGGAACTCAGGGGCTGTGTGGCTTCAGTAAATGTAAAATTCACCAAATTCATTCATCAGTGCCTAGATTATGTGCTAGGCTCAGGGATCCAGTGGAATGAGAGAGATTAAAAACACAGACATGATGAGTTCCCGTTTTGGCTCTGAACTGGAGAATCCAGGATCATTCATTTTATACACGTCTGTGCTCTCAAATTCTCAACCATTGCTGTCCCAGATGTAGCTTTCTTGCCTACAAAATGGAATAGCTAGCTAGCTCTCACAAACAATCTCTCATAGTGTCAAACAAATAGTGGGGAGGAAGTTCCTTCTCTCTCTCCCCACCTCTTCCCAGTGTCTTCCCTAACATTCTTTCAAGAGGCTGCTCAAAACCTACATTTTGTAGGAGACCTTTCTTTGTGCCCCACATCACTCCCCAGCTCCCTCCCCCACCTCCTTTTCTCTTGCCTTCCCTTTGAGATTAACTTTCCATCACCTTTGCATCTACCTTATTTGTATATAATTACATACAGGTAGCCTCCCTTATGAGATTGTGAGCTCCTTGGGGCAGGGATTTTTTTTTTTTGCCTTTCTTAGAACACTGATAGGCACCCTAATAAATGCTTGTGGACTGATTGAATGATTCAGGCTTGTACTTCAGATCAGGAATTTATATGAGTAGGCTAGTGAATTTCCCAAGAACAAAAGTAGTAGCAGTAGTTCAGAGTCCAGTGAGAGGTAGAAAATATAGGGAAGTGGAAATTCTCAAGGCCTGAAAAGCAATGTCATATGATGCTGTGGTTCAAGATTTTAGGAACATAGGATTAGAGCTGCAGACTTTCAAGCCTATCTAATCCAGTGGTGAGGAAATGGAACTCAGAAAGTTCAAGTGACTTAGAGTTATAGATGGAGAGAGAGGATCAGGGAGAGGGAGATAGAGAGAGAAAATGAGATGGAGAGGTGGGGAGAGAAGTTGGATAGATGGAAAGAGAGAGAGAGAGGAGAGACAGAGAGAGACAAAGAGACAGAGAAAGAGAGAGAGGGAGAGGGAGAGAGGAGAGAGAGAGAGAGAGAGAGAGAGAGAGAGAGAGAGAGAGAGAGAGAGAGAGAGAGAGAGAGCGAGAGAGAGAGAGAGAGAGAGATAACATTTATAGAGAATTTATTATGTTCCAGGCACTTTGTTAAGCACTGGGAATACAGATACAGACAAGCAAGAAAGTCCATTCCTTTAGCAGTCTTGATGTTGACACATACAGCAGACCAATATCTAAGGGAGGTAGTGTGCTACGGTGGCTAGAGCAATGATCCTGGAGTTCTAAGACCTGAGTTTGAATCCCAGGTCTGCCAACCCCCCTCCCCCAGGAGTCTCTGACGATGCCCAGTGTTTTGCTTTAAAATTCTATCTTCAATTAAAAGTGTAAGTATGAAGCAAGGTGGGGAGAAATCGCTGCTTTTCTGTGTATCTTTTCCATTGGATTTTAATAATACAGAATGAGTCAGCTTTGAAAAGGAACAGAAGCATTAATTACCTTCATTGTCACTCCATTCTTTCCTAATGAAATAAAGAAAAATAAGTGAGCATTTTTAGTGGTTGACAAGGATTATCCTCCCCTCCCCCAATTTCCTTCTGCTATCCTAAATTGATTGTACCTTTGAATAAACCATTGGTCCCACCAAGTTTGACCAGTTTCAGGCATGCCAAGGAAAACTATATCCTAATTTCTGGTATAACATTGTATGGTGAAAACCCAGATCCTAAAGAGTTCCAAGATGCTGTAATTCTTCAAAGTGATTTAAGGTGATTTCAATCAGTTTATCTTTAGAGGAATCATGTAATAGATTCCTAAGACAAACTACTTGAGTTTATTTGAAATGGGACTCTGTGTGGTTTAGGGCAGAGGTCAAACACTCATTACAGAAAACCAAATTAAAATGTAATTGAGAAATATTTAACAAAATAAAAATACAGTAGAACATAGGTAATGTTAATGTGTGGTTTTTCTAAGTCAGTATGCAGCCCACAGTGATGTTTGTGTATGATTTGGTGGCCCCAGCTTCTATTTGAATTTAACACCAATGTTATATGGGAAAGGAGAGTGAAGCAAGAGTGGAGAATCAGGAAATCTGGGTCCTGGATCGTGATAATTTCTAACTGTGTTGTTATCAAGGCACATGCTCTAGTCTATGCATTAGTTTTCTCATCCTTAAAATGAAGGACTAGATATATACCCCTAAAATTCTGTGATTCCATGAATCATTTTAATTAGAGAAAGCTATGTATGAGATATAAATTTTTTTTATTTTCATTGATGGCATTGTAAAATGAAAAAAAAAGGGGGGGGAGGATAACTTGAGTCTACAGATATCCAGAATCACTACATTCAGCCAATAACCTGGGGTATATATATATGGTGGGAGAGGAGGAAGTGTAGAAGATTTGAGGAAAGACAGAAGGAAAAGGAGCTTTAAAATGGAGGAGGGGGGTATGGTGGAAAAGCCCATAGACTCAGAAGCACAGCCAGCAGGAGAATGAGTGTGACTGACATGGACCCATCTTCCATATCAAGCACTCAGAGGAAACTCACCAAGGTGACAGGGCAGTAAATATGGCGATAGATTTTTGTTCAGGTATGATTTGGACCGGATGTCCTTTGAGGTCCCTTCCAGTTCAGAAAACTGGTATTTTGTGGATAACCTCTCAGTAAGCTTCCTCCTAATGTGAAACTGTTGTGCAGTGACCAATAAAATTCCTGCAAGGTATCCTCTGAAATCTTTTGAGAAAAGAGACTGGAACCAAATGGCACATTCCTTAGCCCTGTGCATAAACCCTGTGTCTTTAATCACAGAGTTGGAAGGGACATTGGTGACCATTTAGTTGAACCCATGTCTATGAAGTGTCGAGGGTCACATGAGTAAAGTGTCTCAGGAGTAAGTGTCTAACCTAAAGAGGAATTTGGCTTCAGGTTTCCCCGACTCCAAGATCAGTGTCCCCATTATGCTAGTTAACTGCCATTTTTCCTTGCCAATTAAGGACATATTTCCTCCAAACCTCACTCCCACTCCCTTAACTATCAAAAAAAGAGTGCAGATTCTGAAATCTGGCGTGTCCTTACTCCTCTCCTGATTTAAGCCTCGGTCCTTTGGGACTGATCAGCGTTCTGAGAACCATGAGCTTCAAGCAGCTTTATTACTAAATAAAAATGCAAATAAAAGAGAACCCATCCCCTTCCCGACCCTCCCAGCAATCCTGCTCTGAATGGCCCCTGAGTTTCGTTTTTACTGGGGGCTGTAAAAGAACCGGTCCTCTTTAAAACCTACAACTCTCTTTGTCAGGACAGGGATTGAGCTGAAGATGCTGCCACAATTGATTGTGTATCAAGGAACCCTCCCTGGGAAGGCCAGGATTTATATGAGCCAGCTTGTCACAGAGTGAAAGGAAGGTTCACTTTTTCATTTTGATCAAATGTTAGGTTTGAAAGCCACCCACTGCTGTAAACTCAGCTGGAGCAGGGGGGCTGAGATGAAACACATTGCGTGCCTTGTTGCTGAAATCGGGGACTTTTTTTTAAGGCCCTGTGAAAGTGAATCCCATTGCTGGGCTCACAGAGAGAAGATGTCTGTGAAGGGGAGGAACGAGGTGGATTGGGCTAACTTCTCTTCAGCTTCTATTTACAGGGCAGAAAATGGGAGAGTTCAAACAGAGGGAGGCTTTATTTCCTGTTCATCAACACAATTTTATTCCTAATTGACAAAGTACGTTTTTCTTTTTCTCTTCATCCTTCCTCTTAACCATCCTCTGGATGAAAAGAGTTGTTCAGAACAACACGGACAAAGTATTTTCAACACATTTTGCTTTTAAAAGTTTGGAACCCAGACCTTTTCTTAAAAAAAAAAAAACATTTCTTCTTGTTGCTGAAAAAATAATAAAATAAATATAGGCAATATCAAGCCCCCAAACCTGTTATCAACCTCACTGAGAGAAGGATGACAAATTTCCAACATTTCAGTTTCAGGCCTTTGTGCAGTCTTTATTTTTTGAGTTCAGAAGGATGATCTTGGGAGAGATTTGAGCAGAAAGGGAATAATTCTTTCTGAATGCATGAGAACAAATAGGTATGTGGTTTCAGAATCTTACTGAGCTTATAGGAAGGCAGAGTAGCATGCTAGGAAGCCCACGGTCTCTGGAGTAATATACCCTTCTTTCATATATTCATCTCTGACAGTTCTACCTGGCCAAGTCATTCAAATGCCACGGGTCTTAGTTTTCTCATCTGTAAAACAGTGGGGTTGAGCTAGATGACCTCTAAAGTCCCTTTCAGCTCTAGACCCTGTGACCCCAGCTATTGATGTTTGGCTTTTCTCAGCCTGACTCGATGAACCAGAAACGAAGAAGCCCCATATCTCAAATCACAGAATCACATAATTTTTGCATTTGAAGGGCCACCTACTCAAACACATAATATCCGTAACTGAACCCCCACTGCAAAGTCCGCAACAAGTGGTCATTTAGCTGTGGTTTGAAGAGGTAGCTAGTTGGCTCTGTAGAGCCATAGGACTCTAGACCTGAGTGGCATTCTATCAGAGCTCTCAGTATCAAATAGAATTGCTATGGCCAGAAAGTTGAAAACATTTTCTGTCCATTTTACCATATTTTAAAGTTAGAAACTAATAAGAAATTCGCAGCAACTTGTTGGTACAGTGAATAGAACACTGGGCTTGGAGTCAGAAAGACTTATCTTCATAACTTCAAATCTGTCCTCAGATACTTACTAGCTGTGTGACCCTGGGCAAGTCACTTAACCCTGTTTACCTCAGTTTCTCATGTGTAAAATAAGTTGGAGAAGGAAATGGGAAACCATTCTAGTATCTTTGCCAAGAAAATCCCAAATAGTCAGACACAACTGAAACGATTTAACAACACTAAGAAACTGTGCTTGTGTGCACAGAGATTCTCAGGTCGGATAGAGTATACAACCATAGGATCTTCATAGATTTTGAGCTGGAAAGGCATTGGGTTCAAACCCTTCTTTTTATAGATAAGGAAACTGAAGCTCAGAGAATTTAAGTAATTTTCCCAGGATTATATAGCCAGTAAACATCTGAGGCAGGATTTGATCTCGAATCTTCCTCGGTCCACAGTCAGGACTTTTTTCCCACTGTACCACACTGTTGAAAAGTCTTTTCTGTAAATTGATATTTTATAAATTCTTGGTTTTATGAAATTTATTTTTTTAATATTTATGTATATTTTTATAAATAATACTTTTACATTTTTTTCAAGCACAATCATCTTTCTTGGCTCATTTGAGCTGTGTAATATCCCTCTGAGGCATATTGATGCAATTGATAATAGTATTCTCATGGCATATTTGAGCGAAGCTTACAGGAAGATTAAGCATCTTGTCCAGCAATGCAGACAGCACAAAGGTCGGCTAGCAGGAATACAGGGTTCAGAGCCGTGGGCGGCAACTTCATATTTCCCTTCTATGCTATTTAAGCATTACTTTGACAAACTGTTTAGAGTACAACTCTTGTAAAGTGGTTTAATATACAGGGAAGTTAAGTGATATAGTGCTGGACCTCGAGTTAGGAAGACCCAGGATCAGATCCTCCTTCAGCATTTACTGACTATGTGATTAAGGGAAATCATTTAACCTCCCTCAGACTCAGCTAGATCTTCTGTAAAATGGGGAGAGCAAATAAAACTTACTTTATGGGGCTATTGTGAGGATCCAATGAGACAACACGTATCAATTTTATCTGGCATTTAAAGCTCTTCAAAACCTGATCCTTTCCCAGTTTCCTGGGCTTTTTAGACTTTTTTCCACTACCTACCTTCTATCAATTACCTCCAGTTTATCCCGTCTATTTCTGGTTTGCTCATGGTTGTTTTACGTTGTTACCTCCATTAGAACGTGAGCTCCTGGGGAGCAGGGAATGGCTTTTGTCTTCCTTTGTATCCTCAGAACTTTGCATGATGCCTGGCACACAATAAAAGCTTATTGACCGACTGAGACCCCCTAAACCTGACTTAAATCCCCCTCCTGGCTCAAATAAATGCTTTGCTGTTGTAGTTTCAGTCATATCTGACTTGGATTTTGGACTGGACATGTTATTTCATTGGTATAGACATTCAATGCTTAAGGAACCTCAGAGTCTCATCTATCTGAACTCCTCTGAGGACTAGGGTAGCTGAATGATTTGTGCAAAGTCATTCAGGGGATAAGTAGCAGTACTGGGGTTCAAACAAGCACCTTAGGATCGTAGGCCTGAAGGCAGAATGGAACTCCGAGGCCATCAGTCTCATTTTTTTTTTTTGCTGTCGTTTAGTTGATTATCTGTTTCGGACTCTTTGTGACCTCATTTGGGGGTTTTCTTGGCAGAAATATTGGAGTGGTTTGCCATTTCTTTCTCCAGCTCATTTTCACAGATGAGAAAACTGAAGCAAAAAGGGTTAAGTGACTTGTCTAGGGTCACACAGCTAGTGTCTGAGACCAGATTTGAACCCAGGAAATGAGTCTTCCAGACTCTAAGCCCAGCACACTATCCACTGTGACATCTAGCTGCCCAAGTAGATGTTTAAAAAAGAAAGAACTATTTACTAAGTGATTGATCCATCGACACTAGTCCACTTACTATTCCTTGCAGAACACGCTCCATCTCCCAACTCCTCTGTGTTTTTGCATTCACTGTTCCTGTGCCTGGAATGCTCTCTCTCCTCATCCCCACCTCTTTTAGCTTTTTTGGCTTCCTTCAAGTCTCAGCTCAAATTCCATCTTCTACAAGAAGTCTGACCCAGTTCCCCCAGCTGCTAATAACATCTGCCTCCCTCTAGTCCCTTTTGAGATTACCCTTCACTTATAGACATAGCTATTTGAATGCTAATTTCCCCATTAGGATGTGTGTGAGCACCTTGAGGGTAAAGACTGTGTTTTTTCTTCTTTCATTTCAGTCCCTAGCACTTGGCACAGTGCCTGGCACATAAGAAATGCCTGTTGACTGACTCCTATGTAACTATAAGCTATTATTGTTCTATCAGGACTGTGGACATAGTTTATACCTGTGCCTTTAAAAATCAACCACATTTTGTTCCCCAGGCATCCTCAAAAAAAATTTCCTCAAACAATCAGTACATATTTATTGCTTTTTTTAATATTTCTGTGGCTTTATCAAGGGAAAAAAAAAAGGTTAGGGGCTGTCATTTGTCATGGCAGCAGGGCTCCTTGTGCAGGAGATAAAATGAATGTGTAAATTATAGGATGATGACTTAGGCTCCAAAGTATCTTTATTGTGAAATAATACACTCTAAACAGTGCGTATTTTAATGCATCAGTTAAGCTGCTATATATATATATATATGTATATATATATATATATACATATGCATTGGGGTTTTTATTGTGTTTGGTGTGTGAATGTCTTAAAAGCCTTCATTTGATAGGATTTTCTCTCCTCAACGACCCCCACCATTCCTCTTCCCAGATTTCAGTTACTAAAGCATGCACACTGTACATTGCACCATACCCTCATCCTCCATTTTTATCTCCTTGACCCAGCCTAGGAATGAATCTCACACTGACTGACAGCCATAATGAGAGATCCTACCATCCAAACAGGTTTTCAAACGTAGACCCCTCCTGTTCTCTCAAATCTGTGCTTGAAAAATGAGCATAGTTTGGTACAGGAGTGGGGAATCTGCATCCTCAAGGCCTCATGTGGCCCTCTAGGTCCTCAAGCGCAGCCCTTTGACTGAATCCAAACTTCACAAAACAAATTCCCTTAATAAAAGAATTCGTTCTGTAAAACTTGGACTCAGTCAAAAGTCCACACCCAAGGACCTAGAAGGCCACATGTGACCTCGAGGCCGAAGGTTACCTACCCTTGGTTTGGTACACTGAGGGTAACCACCACCTTTCCTCTCAAAAAGGAGAGCCATTGGCTTCTTTAAATTCAATTGAATTCCTTCAATCTGTTAGCTTCCCCAGACATTAACTTCCTTCATGACACTGTTCAGGGGCAGGTAGGTGGAGCAGTGGATAAGAGCGCTGGCCCTGGAGTTAGGAGAACTTGAGTTCAAATGTGACTTTAGATACTTGATACTTACTAGCTTTGTGACCCTGGGCAAATCTTAACCCCAATTGCCTCAAAAAAAAAGACACTGTTCTAATACTCCTGACCCTAGAAGTCCTATCTCCCCAGATTTCCATGCCTTCCCCTCTAAGATTACCTTCCATCTATACCTCACCACCATTAGAATGTAAACTTCTTTAGGGCAGAGACTGTTTTTACATTTTTATGATATTCTCAGGGTTTAGTGCTGTGCCCGGCACACAATATTTCATAAATACTTGTTGACTGGATATAATGCTAAAGGTGGAGTCAGGAAGATCTGGGTTTGAATCTTGCGGAAGATACTTGTTAGCTTTTCAATTGCTGGGCAAATCACTGAGCCTCAGTCTATCTGAAATTTGAGAGTAAGTAATAAAAGTGGCCTCCTGGTAATGTTGTTCTGAAGTTCAAATGAGTTAATGTACATAGAGAACTTTGCAAATCTTAGAAGCTAATTTAAGTGTTAACTACCTCATTGCTCATTATTTAGGGTAATGAGTTAATGGGAGTAGGCTGGGTGGGTTCAACTTGACGATACAATCCTTAGCAATCTTCAGATCCGTCTTCAAGCGTGTGAAAGGGGGTCTGTGCTAAGGACCCCAGGTCCCATTATCAGCATCTTAAATATTTTTTTCTAAAGAACAGCACAATTTCAAATATTATGTATATGTTAAAATCATCAACTCAGATGAAGTCAAGAAAATGCCCAACAGGTACCTTATCAGTCTCTAACCTTTGGCCTCCTTTAACCTTCTTTTTCCATCCACAGTGCTCACTACAATTCTTGGTACTTGGTAAGTGCATAATAAATGCTTGTCAACTGACTGACTGATTAATCTCAAGTACAGGAAAATTACCCTGTTATGTGAGTCCTGGCTCAGAATCTGTCAGCTCAGACGCACTCATTTTTCCCAGGCGTTTCAGGGCTTGAGTCACATGGTTGAACAACATCAACTTGGTTTTCCTTTCATCTAATTCTTCTGCCAATTTTCCTCCTTTAAGGTTCAGGTGAGGCACGATCTCCAATCTGAAAGCTTCCTGGGTCCCTCACTCCTCAAATTACACTGAAGTTTTTATGCAGAGTAGTTGTTAATGCATTGTAGTTTATGCATGTTATGTTTATATATATATATATATATATATATTTAAAATATTACATCGATATCTTTTTGCATCATCTGCATTTCCTGATATCCATCCACCTCCCTTATAACTGAGAATAATAAAGAAAGGGGGAAAACACAGCATGGCGCCTAACAAACACATTGGCCAAGGTTGATATATGTGTAGTGCCCCATACCATAGTCCTTCACTGCTGAAAAGGAGGGAGGGCAGCACATGTTTCTATTTCTCATTTGGAGAAGCATACGTCAAATATAATTTTATAGCGTTATGTTTTCATTGCTCTTTCCATTTGCATTGATGTAGCCATGGTACCTTTGTACTGGCTCTCCAGCCTGCTTGGAACGCTCTTCATCCTCCTTCGTCATGACCCCCTCTCCTTCTTGGCCACCACTGGCTATTTTCAAGACTCAACTCAAGCCCCATTTTCTGCAGAAAGTCCCCACTTGGGTTGTCTTTTGTCTACTCTAAATACATCTTGTATATACATAGTTGTATTTTTGCTGTTACTCAATTAGATGGTGAGCTCCTTGTGAGCAGAGACTTTGTACTGATCTTTCTTTCTGTCCTCAGACCCCAAGCCTTATGCCTGACATACAGTAGGTACTTAATAAATGTTTGTTGCCTGACTGATCATATGATGTTTTCCTGGATCTGCTTATTTTGCTTCTCATCAGTGCATTCAAAATATCCCATGCTTCTGGATAGTCTTTAAATTCAGTGTCTGTGGCCTCACTGTGTCAGAGGAGAGACTCAATCCCACGTCTTACTAATTCTGAGATCATGTACTTTTCAGGTAGGCTGCCCCTGCAAGGAGCAATAGCACAGAGCCCAAAGTAAGACAGGATGAAGGAATTTTGTGCCAGGGGTACAAAATTTAAAAGGTGATAATAGAATTTGTATCCTTTTAGCAACTGGAAACAACTGATTTTAGCACCTCGTTAGCAGGAATAATTAGTTAAATTCAGAAACTGCCTAATGACACCCTCCCCAGAGTTAGGGTTCTAAGGCCTCCAAAAGGCATTCTCCTAGTTTTTCAGTCATTCCTCCCTAAGGCAGTATCCCCGGATCCAATCTCCCCTCTCTTCCATCACAGGAACATCATATCCCAGGTTCTGAAGTTTCTTCCCTAATATCCCCCCTCTATCCCACCCATCAGCACATGCTTATACTTGCTTTGGGCTATGCAAGAAGGAAAGGATTTTACCTCGTAATAACTTTAACATCTGCAAAGCATTTTAATGCACTTTACAAATATCCTTTTACCCACCCAACAACCCTAGGAGATTGATGCTATTTTTATGTTGCAGGAGAGGAAACCGAGGCAGATAGTGCTTAAGTGACACATGCCCTTAGTAAGTGCTCAGGGTTGGATTTGAACTCGTCATCCTATGATGAAAAACGCTTGAGGTCCAGTGTTCTATCCTGTTCCATTTAGCTGCCTCCAATCCTTTAATAGATTGTAGAAGCAGATTGTGAAGTAGAGAAAGAATTATAGATTATGATTTATTAATAATGATTATGGATTATGAATTATGATTTATACAGTGTCTGAATTCTATAGTAACATCCTCCAAGCCGCCACCACCATCATCAACCATATCCTGCTTTACAGAATGCAATAAAGACAATAGGACTTTATTTTTAAAATATTTTGTTTTGTCAAATGATATAACAAATTTAAACATATTTTTAAAGTTTTGAGTTCCAAATTCTCTCCCTCCTTCCATCCCTACCCTTCCTCCTTCCCTGAGATGTTAAGCAACAAACCATAGGACTTTAGAGCTAGAAAATCTTCCATTTTCCATTAACCCTACTCCCTCATGTTCAATTCCAGAGAGGTTAGCTATTTCCCCCCAGGTCACACAACTCCATAGGAATACCTTGCTTGACCCCAAGATCTTCTTCCTCTAAAAAAATATTTGTTGTATCTACTATATCACGGTGCTGTCTTCTGCCTCACACCCCCTTAGGGAAAGATCAAAAAAGATGATGAGAACTTTACAGTTGCTTAATCTTTGAGAAACTGTAATCACTAATAGGGCTTGAGATCATTGCTTAAGGAAGTCCTTTGTGTATTGCAGCAGTCTTTCATTATTTCCTGAGCTCCATGCAACATGGTGTATTGAAAAAAGCATTTCTCTTCTTCCAATTTATGATAATCACAGCAGCTGAGTTTTGAAACCTTTGGTACAAATGTGCTTGGGGATGTCTTCAGGGAATAATGAATTCCCTCCATTATCTCTTAATGAAGTCAATTAAAGTTTGTTATTGTTGTTTACTTCTTTTTCTCTTTCCCCTTTCCTCACCATCCTTGTTCTTTCCTTCCCTCTCTCTCTCCATTCTTTTCTTTCCTTCCTTCTTCCTATCTTTCTTAGCCAACGTCTATCTCTTTCCTCAACTTTAAGATGGGGATAATGTTGTTGTGAGGATCAACTGAGATAGTATTTGTAAGGCATTAGCATAGAACTTGGCACACTATAGGTGCTTAACAAATATTTGTTTCTCTTTCTTTTTTCTCTTCCTTTCTTCCACTTTTCCCTCCCTCTCTCTGTTTTTCTTTCCTCTTTCTCTCCCTGCTTCTCTCTCCTTTCTTCCTTCCTCCATTCTCTCTCTCCTTCCCCTATTTCCTTCCTTCCTTCCTTCTTTCCTTCCTTCCTTCCTTCCTTCCTTCCTTCCTTCCTTCCTTCCTTCCTTCTTTCCTTCCTTCCTTCCACTACTTTCTCTTCTTTTTACAGATCTTTTCTAAAGGAGAAATGGCATAATAGGAAAGGAAGTCAGTACCTAATGGGAGAATTTTGATTTTTTAATAAACATTATTTACCTATAATAAAGAGATTGCCATAGACTCTCATTATTTAAACAAAATTAATTTTTCTCTTTATTCCTTTTTGAAAAATTTTATTCTGAATTTAGGAAACAAAACAAGCATTTCCATAACATAGTACAATGGAAAAAGATGATTTTTCATGAAACTACAAGTCTATTATGTAAAATTTGCTATTCCTTTTAAATATATAATGAAGTTATCATGTAAGTTTCTTTTTTTTCTTTTTCTTCCATTTTTTTTCTTTTCTGCTTCCCCTCTACCCTAGAGATGGCTATTATTAGGCATAAATATGCATGTATATGTAAGACCACCTGTTCTATTTATCATTTTATTTTCCTCTGGATGCAGATAGTATCTTCATCGTCTTTTGTAGTTAATTTTGGTATTTATAACAGTCAAAATGACTTAGTCAATCAAAGTTGTTCTTAAAACAATTTTGTTGTTCATGTATACAACATTCCTTTAATTCTGCTCATTTTCTCCTTCATTATTTTTTGCAAATTTATCCATGTTTTTCTAAGATCATTGAACTCATCTGTATCTATATCTATTTACAAATTTACTTATTTATTTTTAGTTTTCAACATTCGCTTCCATAAGTTTTAAATTTTCTCTCCCTCTCCCCTCCCCCTCCCCAAGACAATGTGCAATCCAATATAGGCTCTACATATACATGCTTATTAGATGTATTTTCACATTAGTCGTGTTGTATAGAAGAATTAGAATGAATGGGAGGAACCATGAGAAAGAAAAAAAACAAAACTACATTAAAAAAAGAGAAAATAGTATGCTTTCATCTGCATTCAGACTCCATATTTCTTTCTGTGAATGTGGATATGAATGTGGATATTTCCCATAATGGGTCTTTTGCAGTTGTTTTAGGTTCTTGCATTGCTGAGAAGAGCTAAGTCTATCAAAGTCAGTCATTGCACAATGTGGCTGTTACTGTGTACAATGTTCTCCTGGTTCTGCTCACTTCACTCACCATCAGTTCATGTAAGTCTCTACAAGTTTTTCTGAAGTCAGCCTGCTCATCATTTCTTATAGTACAATAGTATTCCATTACATTCATATACCACAACTTGCTCAGTCATTTCCCAGTTGATGGGCATCCCTTCAACTTCCATTTCTGGGCCACCACAAAAAGGACTGCTATAAATATTTTCGTACATGTGGGTCCTTTTCCCATTTTTATGATTTCTTTGGGATATAGCCCTAGAAGTGGTATTGCTGGATCAAATAGTATGCACAATTTTATAGCCCTTTGGGCATGAACACATCATTTCTTATAGCACAGTAGTATTCCGTCACAATCACATACGACAATTTGTTCAGCCATTCCCTAATTGATGGGCATCCCTGCAATTTCCAATTCTTTGCCACCACAAAGAAAACTGCTATAAATATTTTTTTTTCTTTTTCTTTTCCCCCTAGTCATCTTTGGAAACAGACCTAGTAATGATATTGTTGGGTCAAAAGGTATAGGTAGTTTAATAAATCCTTGGGCATAATTCCAGATTATTCTCCAAAATGGTTGGATCAGTTCACAGTTCCACCAACAGTGAATTAGTGTCCCAATTTTTCCACATCCCTACAATATTTGATGATTTTGACAGACAATGCTTATAATGCAATAGGATTTTGATCCCCCAAAAAGTGTTCTTTTTTTTTTTTTTGGCTTTTTGAAGGGCAGTTGGGGTTAAGTGACTTGCCTAAAGTCACATGGCTAATAATTGTGTCAAGTGTCAGGTCAGATTTGAACTCAGGTCCCCCTGACTCCAGGACTGTTTCTCTATTCACTGTGCCAGCTAGCCACCCCAAGTGTTCTTTTTTTAATGGAACATTTTGAAAATCTTAAATTAAACTTAGTTGTTTGGTCTACTTTGTCCATTAAAAGGATAGTTTCTTATTTTCATTTTATTTCCATGATCCTATGAGGGAAATAAAATGAATTTACCTATCAGTCAATAAATAAGCAACCAGAGATGAAATGTTCTATTCTGACGCTCAAAACTGGAACTATTCTTTGTTTATTTTGGCTCAAAATTGTGTATCAGATTGTGAAGAACTGAACTCATGCCAGAATCATAGAATCTGAGCAAAACTCCCCTGTCTCAGACTTGGAAGGAAACTCAAATCAGCTGATCTAACTTGTCCCTGACCAAGAATGCCTTCTTCATCACTCCAATCAGAAGGACCCTACCTCCCCCTGAGTCACCTCATTATACTTCTTGGCCATTTCTCCTTATTAGAAAGTTCTTGTTTTCCTTTATATGTCATAGAAAGTTAGGTTTACAATAAACCTAAGAGACGCATTAATTTCTAACTAAAATCCTGTGTTTTACTGGAAGCCTTCCCCAGTCCCTCTTACTTCCATTATCTTCCCTTTGATCGTTATTTTCCATTTATCCTGTACATAACATGCTTTGTATAATTTGTTTGCTTGTGGTCTCTCCCATTAGGTTGTAAGGTTCTTGAGGGCAGAGACTGTCTTTTGCCTTGTTTTATATCTTCGGCACTTACCACAGTATCCTATCACATTAATAAACGTTGATTGATTGATTGATCATCCAACCCAACTCCCTTGTTTTTCAGCTGAGTTTTAGTAATTTACCTAGCTACTAAGAATATAATTTATTAAGGGTTCCACTTTGATCCTGAACCAGAAATAAGATTTCACTGGTATAGAGCAGGGGTGGGGAACCTGTGGCCTCGAGGCCACATTTTTTTATTAAGGGGATTTGTTCTGTGAAGTTTGGATTCAGTCAAAGGGATGCACTTGGGGACCTAGAGGGCCATGTGGCCTCATGGCTGCAGGTTGCCTACCTCTGGAATGGGGAGTTAGTGCTTAAGGAACCTCGGAGATCCACTTGTCTGAATTCTTCATAGATGATGAAACTGCGGTCTAGGGTAGCTGAATGACTTTTCCAAATTATTCAGGGGATAAGTAGCAGTACTGGGACTCAAGCAGGCATCTTAGCATCATAGATCTGAAGACAGAATGGAGTTCACTCATCATCTAGTCTCCCATTGTGTTGCTGCTTAGTCTGTTAGTCATGTCTGACTGTTCATGGCCCCATTGGGGGTTTTGTTGGCAAAGATACTGGAGTGTCTTGCCCTTTTCTTCTCCAGATCATTTTACAGATGGGGAAACTGAGGCAAACAGGGAGGATCAGTGACTTGTCTCTCATTTTACAGATGACTAAACTAAGCCCACATAGTTTAAGCGATTTGCCTAAGCTCACACAGGTATTAAGCATAACAGACAGGCTTAAATCCACTTCCTTTGGCTCTGTAGTAAGTGCTGGTTCTATTGTAAACCGCTGATTTCCTATAGGGGTGAAAGGAGCTTAGCTGTGCACTCATGGGTAGACAGCTCCTGTAGTCTTTGAGATAACTCCCTGAATGATTTATTTCATTAATAAACTCATACTTTTACTTGTAGAAAATTCAGAAACAGGGCTAAGATGGTAGAGAGGACCAAACTAAATCGTAGATATGAAACCTAGGATTTTAATTTTCAAATTAACTGGGCCTGTTTTAGAAGTTCTCTTAGATGTACAGAAAGAAAATGGATTTGGGGGGGAAATGCCCACCATAACTAGAACTAATCATTTATCCCTTCATTGCCCAGTGATGAGATCAAAACTTAATAGAACAAACGTATTAAAATGCCACTCACAATTTTCTGCAGGAGAGCACAATTTCCGAGATGCCCTCATCAGAGGACTAATGGCTGCTATTAGGGTTTTTCACTCACTAAGTAATCAGCTTAGGGAAGAGAGTTGTCATAGTAATACTTTTCCACCAGGGTCCTTAGCTAATATCCAAGGGACCAATTCATGATGCGTAAAGCCTTTTTTTAATTCACCTATCTGCAGAGCAATAGTGAGGTCAAGAGATTTTAGCGAATTACTTTTGCCAACTTTGGTTGTTTATTTGGGCCAAGCAGATAATGTCTGTGTGAGCTGTGGACTGTCATTTGTCAGGAAAGTGAAAAAAAATAGATTGTGGGGTGAAGAGCAGACAGATGAGTCTTTGCCAGCCCTAAACACTAAGTTAATGGGAGTCGTTATTTCCTTGGTGATCGCTATTCTGACTTATATGCATAATTGCCTCAGTTTCCTCATTTTATTTGGAGAGTATCTCTCAAGTCTAATCACTGTTTGGTTTTGGCTGTTGCTGTTGTAAGCTCCCACCACCACCCCCATGACCCAAATTCTGTTGCTGTCCAGCACTTAGCATAGTTCCTAGAACATTGTAGACGTTTCGTAGATGTTTATTGAGTGATTGTTAGGGTGGTTTTGCCAACTACTTTAGGAATTCTTCTTTCACATTGGGCAATAGGATGGGAGCAATTCAGGGATGGCCTATACAATCCTCAGTCTGCTTTTTGAGTCTACGCCATCATATTCCTATTCATCTTCCAAGTTTATTTCTAATTATCCGCCTCCATGCACAGTTCATATCCAAAGTGGCCTAGGCACCATGCCCTGAACTGGTCTTTCCATTTCCTACCACGATCCATATTTTTTTTTAGAATTTTTTATTTGTTTGTAATATATTTTATTTCCTTAGTCTTTACCTTTAATCCTTAGCATATTTGCCTAAAGAATAGGGAAGGGAAATGCATCTTTTTTTTCCAGATTTTCAACACATACGATTTCTGCCAGGAACAATTGTTTATTTTGTCGGTCAGCTTTCCAGAAAGCCTGTTCCAGCACCTACTTGAGGAAATGGACCGCTGGAAAACTTGTATGATTATGTTACAATTGCATTGCTGTTCTTGGTATTAATAACATCCTGGCCAATGCAGCTAGGTGGAGCACTGCATAGAGTTTGGGGCTTGAAGTCAGGAAGACCTGAGTTGAAAAGCTCTTTAGACACTTGCTAGCTGTGTGATGGTGGGTAAGTGACTTAAACTCTGTTTACCTTAGGGTTATCTCATCTATAGAATGGGGATAATAATAGCAACATCTCCCACTGTTATTATAAATATCAAATGAGATATTAATTTTCAAAGGCTTAGCACAGTACCTGGCACATAGTAGGTACAATATAAATGCTTATTCCCTCTCCCCACCAAGTTAATATGCCATTGTAAATGTTGTATCCCCCACCCCAATAGAACAAAAACACCTTGAGGACAGGGACTATTTCAGGTTTTTTTAGCTTTGTATCCTCTTTGCCAAACACAGTACATTGTTTGATTTTCAACCAGAAATGGAATTTAACTGTTATAGGCACTTTTTTATTTTTTATTATTTTTGCTTTTTGGAAGGGATAGGGCAGGGCAACTGGGGTTAAGTGACTTGCCCAAAATCACATGGCTAGTAAGTATGTCAAAAGCCTGAGGCCGGATTTGAACTCAGGTCCTCCTGACTCCAGGGAAGGTGCTCTATTCACTGTGTCACCTAACTGCCCCAGTTAGAGGTATTCTTGATGAGAAAATTCCCTCTGTCATTGCAAACCTTCTATGAAATTTATTGTTTTTGAAATTTGCCTGCGGCATTGAGAAGTTAAGGGACTTGTCTCAAGTCCCCCAGCTAGAGCTGGGCTTGACTTCAGGTCTTCCAGACTCTGAAACCAGCTCTCTCTCTCTCTCTCTCTCTCTCCCTCCCCATCCAGCTTCTCCTGCATTGTCTAGATTAGACAGTTAACAATTGTTGAGTTCTGCTGAATTGATGTGAATGGGGGGAAGAGCACAGAATGGGGACAAACTTGATCATTCATTTGGATGTCTCAGCAGCAGCAGAGAAGATTGTCTATTGGTCAAATACTTGTGTTTGAGGTTTGTTAAGTACACAATAAAAATAGATTATTAAACTTCAGAAAATAATATAAGTACTGGTGCTGGGACTGCCATTGGCCCTAGAAAAAGTTACTAAGGCAAAGGAATGAGGTCTTAGATATAGACTGAAGAACTTTAAATTATATACTTATTTCCAATAATTTCCCATGAAATAAGACTAGAAATACTAGCATTGGAGGAGGAAGGCACATACTGCTAATGTCAAACATGTGACCCCCCCCCAAAAAAAAAAAACAAAGGCAAGATCCCACAAAGAAAGCCCCATTGCCAAGAGGACATCACTCCAGGTCAGTTACAAAGAGTTTAGAAGCTGGGTTAGTTTTGAAGACAGAGTCTAAAGAATCTTCTTTTTTTTTTCCTTACAACTTCTGGCTGTCCAGAGTACAGAAAGGAGGGAGGAAGGATTTTTTTTTCTTTATTTATTTGCAGGAAATAACTTTTGGAGTTTCCTATCCAGTGAAACTCAGCTTCTAATGCCATCTCTGACAGGAAGTAATCATTTAAGGACTCTGGAGGAGATGTGAGTTCAGGGGCTGTCTTAGCAGGGTCCCTAGCTAGAATTTAAGAATAGAAAGTGTGAGCATGAGCACACACACACACACACACACACACACACACACACACACACACTGACTTAAAGAGAGAACTCATCTGCAAGGCTGAATGATATCAGCAGGGGCTCTGAGAGTTAAAGCAACCCACTCCTCCAAAGCTTTCCTGCTTTGATCAGAATTGGTAAATGGTGCAAGGTAAGCTATGGGCATGAATGTATCCTAGACACATGCAGACTGCAAATTCAGTCCTGATGTGTTTTCTGTGTCCTTGTGAGACTTAAATATCTCGTTTTCCCATTACCATCCATACTTTGTGAAGTACACAGTGACATTAGCAGCTCAATTAACATCTACAAATAGTAAAATACCTGAAGCACCAGAGGCTTTAAAATATTGCCAGAAAGGCTGATGGTGATGTCAGAATCTGCCCAAGCAGCACTGATAATGCCCAGGGAATTATCCTCCCAAATTGTTTTTTGCCTTCTTTCCCAGATTCCTCTTAGTTTGGGCATCTGACCAGGAAGCATTAGGTTTTTCCTGAATTCAGGGCAAGATAAAGGATGACTGAAGAAGAGAATTATGTTAAGGATACATACCATATTCCCTTTTTCTCCTAATCATCTTATCATTCTTAAGTTCAAAGGGGATTTTTCTCTTTCAGCCCAGGATACTTCTATTCTGTCCATCTTCTCTCCTTGTGTTTCCAGGCTAGGAGGCCATCAGTGTTTCTGGGGGTCATTGAATAAGGTTTTCCAGGCGAATACTTCCCCATAAAGCCATGATTAATTCAAAAAGGAATCCGTGGCCCAGGCCCTGAGAACACTATGATTAGTTTGCACCAACTGGGGCATCTTGGAGACTCAGCTTTAGTTTCAAAGATTCTGAAATGGTCACTGGCATCGCCACCAATGTGTTTGTGGTTGTGTGGAAATTGGCAGAGTGAACAAGCATTCTTTAAATAATCAGGAATAATCAAGAATCAAAATAATCAAGGATTTTTGTTTTATTTTGGTTTTAACATCAGGCCAGAAACTGTGTCAGCTTCACTGATGTGTTTCTTCTGAATCACTCATCCTCAGTGGACAGAAACTGTTGGGGCTAAATGAACATTTGTGTGTGATTATAATGGAATGGGAAGAGAAGGTGAACAGAAAGGCAAGGGAGTCATAGTCAACACAAAGGTCCACTTATGAAGCATATTTCCTTGTTATAAGGACTTATGCCTTCACTTTGTCTCTACAAAAAGACAATTCAGAACTTAAAGAAATGTATTCATCAGATGGAGTAACATAATTTGGATCCTAGGTTGTAGAGTTGGAACCAGTCTTTGAAATTTTCTTCTTCAGGGGTGTGTGTGTGTGTGCGTGTGTGTGTGTGTGTGTGTGTGTGTGTGTGTGTGATGAGTGCCTTTGGCAGCACAGTGAAACCTAAAGGTCCCCTTCCCAGAATCATGCTTTTAAATGCATAAAATAAAATACATAGGATGATGAATGAAGCTAATTGTAATGAAAATTTGAGAGGGAAAAAACACTTTCTAAAAACAAGTTTATGTACTGCAGGTTAAGAAACTCTGGTCTAATACAACTTCCTCCCCCATTTAAGAATCCGGTCACTTAAACACTTAAACAAGCATTTATTAAGCGTTTGTTTTGTGCTAGGTAATGTGTTCAAGTCCTGGAATGCAAATATAATCAGAAATAAAGATAGTCCTTGCCCTCAAGGAACTGCCTTTGTAATGGAGGAAAACAACACATAAAAGGGCACAATATTGCTGTTGTTCATTTATTGCAGTCATTTCAGTGACCCCATTTGGGGTTTTCTTTGCAAAGATATTGCGTGGTTGGCTGTTTCCTTCTCCAGCTCATTTTACAGATGAGGAAACTGAGGTAAAGAGACTTAAGTGACTTTCCCAGGGTCACACAGCCAATAGGTGTCCGAAGGAGGCCATCACCTTTCGTCTTGACTTATGTCTCGCCACCAGACTAATTCTGGGAGGCCTGATGACTTTGCTCATTTCTGCCTCACTTAAATCCAATCTAAGCACAAGTCAAGACATCACCTTCATGACATTATTGGTCCTCTTAGAGAACAAAGGACAAACAGTGTCTGAGGCCAGATTTGAAGTCAAGAAGTTGGCTAGCATTTACAAATGTTACCTCATTTTTATTCTCACCTGGGAGGCAGATGCTATTATTTTTAACCATTTTGCAGATGAGGAAACAGGCTGAGAGAATTTAAGTGGCTTGCCCAGAGTAATAATGTCCGAGGCTGGATTAGAAATCGGGTCTTGCTAAGGCCAAGTCTAAGGACCAAAGGGAAGGCCTCAAAGTTTCCTTACTAAGTCCACTGCCTCACCTAGCTGGTGACCTGGAATCACCCCAGGTTCCAGGAACGGACCTGTCCTGGGGATTTCTGGCAGAGATCCTTATCAGGTTTGATAAGATCCGATATCACAGTTGGGCAGGATTTTAGAGTTTGACCTAGGTGGCTCAGTGGTTATAGAGCTTCTAGATGTGGAATCAGGAAGATCTGAGCTCAAATCCAAACTCAGACACTTTCTAGCTCTATGACCCTGGAAAATAAATTACATGTATAAAATGGGGATAACTTGTGTTCCTCTCAGGGTTGTTGTTAGAATCAGATGAGATTTTATTTGTAAGGGGCTATGGAAAACCTCTCGAACTACCTAGATATTGGCTATTGTTAAAATCCAAGTCAAGGGAGGAAAGGCAAAGGGGTGGAATGCTTTAAAAACCACATTGAGGAGGGGCCTTGTTTTCACCAAAGGTAACAAACAGATGTTGAAACATCACTCTGCCTGCCCTATCTGTAGCCTTTATGCTGCTAATCACGGTGTCTCAAGGGATGATTCTTTGGAATGTCCCACATAAAACACTTAGGTTAAAATAACTTCATTGGCATCCATCAAAGCAGGAGATCAATTTTTAAAACCCTGCTTCTTATGTACCAAAATTTTCCATTGATATTTCCATCGACTCTATTGATATGTCTGTGACCTTTTCATCTTTCTGTAGGACTCAGTGAGCCCTTGCTTTGAGCCTTATTCCTTTTAGAATGGGAGCTTCTTTTTCACATAATTCCCCTTCAGGATCCTTCCTCTAGGCTATCCATTGCCCCAAATGATGTTTACAATTTCTGTTTTGGAGTGCTAAGAAATCTAATGTGATAAATCAAAGACTTTCTAAAGCATGAGAAATAGATTGGCTAGGAAAAGGTGGTTTACTTGTCTTCTGTTTCTGTCTCTGGCAGAAAGCAGTGTCTTTTATTTATTTCATTATTAAAAAAAAATGCCTCTTACACATACTGACTTTGTGACTCTGGGCAAATCCCTTAACCTTTCAATGTTCTAGGCAACTCTAAACTCACTTAATCGTAAATTCATGAACTTAAAAAAAAATGATAACTATTTCAATATCATTGGTTTCCTTTCTAATTCTATGTATGTTATTTTAAGAAGGGGTCCTTACCATATTGTCAGAGGGATACATGATCCCCCCCCCAAAAAAAAAGGTGAAAAAGCCTCCTTTAAAATTTTAAGGTGAAAAAAATTATGCCAACCTACACTGGTAGAAGGATTTTCCTCACCAGGAAGTTCCCTGTCAGCTTATTTTTCAGCAAGAATGTCAGAACTCAAAGGGACCTTACAAACCATCACTTACAAACCTCTTCATTTGACAGAAGAGAACCAGAGCAGAGACATGACTTGTCCCAGATCACAGAACCCCTGATTAGCTGAACCAAGATTTAAGCTCAGGTGTTTTGACTCCCAAGGCTGACTCTCTCTGATACCGATGCTTATTCACAGTTTATTAATTACATAAGAGACACTAGGAGGTGGAGGGATTGGAAACTTCATTTGTAGGAGCTGTTAAGCAACAGACGATCAACTTTTAAAATGTAGCTAAAACATCTCTGAAGTTCTTTTGTTGGCCCATGGGGAGATACTAGTCAGTTTTACAGACATTCAATGCCTGCTTCCTTTTCATAAACACATCTCCTTTGTGTTTAAAGTGAAAAGAAGTGCCCCTCCAGTAAGGAGAGCAGAGGATGTTCAGAGCTGATTTAAAAAAAATGTGTGTCATGTATATGACACAAAGGAAAATCAATTTGATTAATCTTACAGTCACACTTCATATTCTGATTTAGTCTGGGAGTAGATATACTTTTTCTATAGGCATTTGAGACTGTTTAAAAGGGAGTTTTGCAGAGTAGATATATAGTGGGTCTTAGAGCCAAGAAAATGTAGATTTCTACATATCTATGGTGGCTGTGTGACCTTGGATAAATCATTTAATCTTTCCCAGATATAGATGTCACTAAGACTCTAAGTTACACAAAAGGTGCCAGCCTCAGTTGGTACCACTTCCTATACCAGTGAAATTTTAGTTTGACTGGGCTTATCTCTAGCCTATGTAGAATAGCCACATATTCAAAAGAATGATTCAAAAAGCATTTATAGTTTTGCCTCGAAATTTTTCATTGTGATGAAAATTGGGAGAGAAAGGGACCTGAAAGATAATTACAGTCAGTGTTCCCATTTTACAGATAAGGAACATGAGAGCCAGAGATGTTGTGACTTACCTAAAATTGCATAAGTAGTAAGTAACAATTAGAATTTGAACCCAGATGCTTTAATCACATATCAGCTATGTTTTGTTTAATCGTTTGCTTATTTTTTTGTTTGTTCATTCACTCATTTATTTGCTTGCTTATTTTGCTCCTCTTATAGTGGAAAGCCTTAAGCTACTAGCTGTTATGAGAGTTTAGCATGGTGTTAATAAAGAAGGCTCAAATGAGTGCACACTCATTATAGAATTCCATAATTCTGTGTTGTAGAAATAATTTCTTTAATGGTTGGGAAATTAGAAAAAGTGTCCTCTGAGGTCCCAATGGCTCTAAGATTCTGTGCTCTGTTTGCTTTAGAGGGTTGATAATAGCTATCTGGTGATATACACATTAATTAGATTAATTTAATTCTTGAAAGCAGGGTTAAGGGTTGTAAAATAAGATTGACTTTTCTCCTGGTTTAGTGTTCTAGGATCCAGAAATCTTTTTTTTTTTAATGGACTATGTTGCATCAGTGGGAAGAATTATATGTTCAGGACTCAGAGGACCTGGGTTCAAATCTCATTTCTGAGAGTTACTGCCTGTTTGACCTTGAATAAATCACTTGGGATTATAGATTCAGAGCAAGAAGAGAGCTTTGAGACCATATAGCCCAACTGCCCTTGCTTCCCTTGCCTCCTCCCATTTTAGAGATGAGGAAACTCTCAGGGTCTGAGCTTGAGTTAATTGTTCAAATTTTGTCAAAAATTAGAACATGGAAGAGCTAGATTTCTGCTCTTTAACTAGAGGAAATATAGTCTCCTTTAATTGTTTCACTCTTGCTTTCAGAAGCCCTGTACTTTCATGTTTTCCTTATTCTCCTCTCTCAAAAACCATGCTTGAGAAAATGTCATGCTTGAACAAGATGACCCCAGAGGTCACTTCTGCGTCTAATTGTTTGATCTCATTTGCATTTAGTTAGAGGTGTTGTTGTTTCTTAATTCAATAGAACTTTAAATTTTTAAAAATAAGACATGGGTCTATAGTCTATTAATGCTGTCAGGGTTCTGGTGTTAAGTTTATGCATTAACTGTTGAGATGCCATCTACCCAGTGGCTATCATGCTCCTAAACCTAGGTTCCCTTCTTTCCTCTGTCTGGCATTGACCTTGCTTCTTGGAGGTATTAGTTTTATGGAAATATCAAGCCATTCACAAGTGTTCATGAAACACTCACTATGTACCAGGAACTGTGCTAACTGCTGGGGATCCAAAGGAAAGCAAAAATAGTGCCCGCCCTCATGGTGCTTACATTATGATGGAGAAAACAATACATGTACACACGTATATGTCTACATGTATTATATATGTATACATATGCATATATGATACATATATGTGATAAATCCGGAGAAGAGAGAATTGAAGGAAATAGTATTAGCATTTGTCAGGGCCAGGAAAAATAGCCCTGCATGGCTTGCATAAGGTATCCATTATATAATTCTGTAATTTGAACTGAATCTCAAAGCAAGCTAAAGATTCTAAAAGGCAAAGGTGAGGTAGGGGAGCATTCCAGGTATGGAAATCTCTAGTGCAAAGGCATGAAGATGGGAAATGCACCATTGTTTTTGGAAGGGAGTAACTTACAAGAAGATGGGAAGGCTGGAAAAGGAAAGATGGACAGAACCTAAACAGAGGACTCAGAGGGGTGTAAGGTAGTTGTCATCACATGGGTGAAGGGCCATAATGAGGAAGAAGGATTAGACTTACTCTGTTTGGGCACAGAGGGCAGAAGCAATGGGTATAAGTTTCTAAGATACAAATTTAAGCTTGCAAGATTAAAACAAAATCAAACTTCCTAACAGAGTTATCCCCAGACAGAGCTAGCTATCTCAAGAGGTAGCCATTTCCCCCTTGTTGGAATCCTTAAATGAAGGCTAGATTCCCACTTATTGGATACATTGTCATTCTTTGTCAGGTACAAAATTGCCTCTGAGTTCACTCCTAACATTCTGTGATGCTGTGAAATGTCTTTTGACCTAATGAAGAAAACTAATTTTCCCTGAGACACTGGTGTCTTAAGCAAATATTTTTTGCAGGGCAATTGGGGTTAAGTGACTTGCCCAAGGTCACATGGCTAGTTTTTTTGTGTGTGTTAAGTGTCTGAGGATGGATTTGAACTCAGGTCCTCATGACTCCTGGGCCAGTGCTCTACTCACTGCACCACCTAGCCTAACATTCTGTGATGCTGTGAAATGTTGTCTTTTGACCTAATGAAGAAAACCAATTTTCCCTGAGACACTGGCATCTTAAGAAACATACCAGTATTTCAGCATCAGTGGTCTTTTAGCCTTTCTACAAATCAGAGTTGTATTCCTATGAGAGTGGGAAGGACATGGAGCCATGATTCTCATCCTTGGGTCTCCAGAGGTCCATAGGACATTTGACTTACCCCAAGAACTTAATAATTCAAGAATCTTAGAAGCTGAAAGTTGAACGAGAGTCCTTAGAGAGAATTTTGTTCAGATATTACTTTTAGAGAAGATATTTGGGCTCAGAGAGGGCAGGGCAAGTGACATATCTAAGGCCACATAGCAAGTTAACCACAAATCCCAGTTCTCTATACGCTTAGGTTCAGAAACACTTCTGTACTTGAGAGTCAGGAAACAGGCTTAAATGTAAGCTGTGACATTTTTTTATGTGACCTTAAGAAATTACTTAACATATCACAATTGGAAGGGATATCAAAGGCCATCTACTCTAACTCATCATTGAATAAGTACATCCTCTACGTCATACCCAACTAATGCCTAGTTAGTCTCTTCTTGAAACTAGGATGGGGAAAAATCCAGGACTAATACTCACTGGATGATGACAGCTTTTCCCCTAGTATGGTGAAATATAGCTCCTCCTCAAGTAAGGTCAGTTTCTCTGGATTTCAGTTTCTTCTACTGCAAATTGAGAAATCTGTTCTACCTCCCTAATAAGGTCATTATGAACAGTGTGCTTTGTAAACTTAAAATGTCCTTGAAATCTCACTTGTAAATTTTCATCGTTGTTACTATTATCATTACTATTATTTCCATGCTGACTGTTGTGAAATTCTCAAGCAACTTCCCAAATTAAATTAATTTTCATCAATTTTAAACTATGCTATTAAAAAAGAATGCAAGCTTATTGAGGGCTAGTACCATTTTCTACTTTGTTGTTCATCCCCTGTACTTAGCACATTGCTTGGCACATATTAGGTACTTAATAAATGGCTTTTCAGTGATTAAAAAAAATAGATAAAATTAATAAATAAATAACAGCTATATTTTCTTGTGTGTATATAAACACTTTTTAGAATGGGAGTAGGAATGTAAAGAAATCAGACAGGGATTGCTTCACCTTTGGAATCACTGATTTGTGGTGAAGAAGCCAAAAATGTTTTCCTTGGGTCAGGAGAAAAATGGCCCTTGTCCTATGAATGTGTCTTAAAGATTGCCCTCTAGTGGTCAATCCTGAGAGTGGAACTTTTATTCCTCCTGTTTAGTCTTGAAGAGTGACTGCCTGCTCTCTTTAGAGACAGTACAAACAGAACTATTACTCCAGAGCAAAAGGAAACATTGCAACCGTGCCCTTTTCCTCTGCCAGGGAAAATGTATTTTCCTTAAGGACTTTTAAGCACTCTCTTCTTGCAAAGGGCCAAGTTAATGCAAAGCAGCTGATCTATTCCAGTCAACAGCTATGTCTTGAATAGCTGATTTAAGAAAAGTAATGACTCCTTAAGCTTAACCAAGTCCATTCACATCCATTATCTAATTTGATCCTCACAGCAGCCTCTTAATGTAGGCAGGGAAGATATTATTATCCCAAGCAATGTTTCTAAAGAATGTTAAGAGTTGGGAAGCCTGGCTCTGTGACTGCTTTGCTGTGTGACCTCTCTTAAAGGAAGGTCTGGAAAAGATGCTCTCTTGGGTCTCTTCCAGTTCTTACCTTTCAGGATTCATGAATGGACAAGACCTCAAGGTAAGTGGGACCTGTTGTAGGGAGCTTTGGAAAACCAGTGGTGGGAATCACCACCCTACATCTCCCACAGATGAAGAGAAATTGACTGAAATGGCCCAAGACACGAGTAGGCCTGGAAAATAGATAGACCTGGCAAGTATCAGAGGTTTGTAAATGAAGGAACCGAAATACTGAGAAGTGAAGTCATCCAACTTTAAGTGGGGGTGGAGCTGGGAATTAAATACTTCTGAATTTCATTTGATTTAGTTTTTATTTAGCTAAAAATTTAGCCTTTTCCACTGGGCTACTTGACCTCCTTACACATCAAAGACCATTCTGGTTGTGTGAAATTGCTCAGCATTTCCCACAAAAGACAGTGAAATTGTACTCAGGAAGACCTCTGTTCAAATTCCACCTCAGACACATATGAGCTGTTGACTTTGGTTAAGTTTCTTCATCTTTGTTTGCCTCAGTGTCCTCTTCCATAAAATAAGCTTATGAAGGTAGTTGTTATCTAAAGGCCCTTCCAACTCTAAAGCCATGATCCAAATTTGGGTTATTTTTTTTTCCTTTGGACACAGGTACAGGGAAAGTGGTCTTGTATGGAGGGCTACTTCCCTTTGAGCATTATGTCATTATACTAAAGAAGGCAAAGGCCAAAGATTGTTTCATTAACTATCTGACTTAGAGAGGTTCTAATGAGAGTTAGGCAGAGGCATAGCTGATTGTGCAAGGGGATAGGAATCCATTGATAGAGATGAAGGCAGCTCTCAAAATGGATGGAACTCTGGACCTGGATTCAGGAGGGTCTGAATTCAAATCTAGTCTAACACAATTCCTAGTTGTGTGACTCTAGAGAAGTCACTTAAGATTCTCAGCCTTAGGTTCCTCAGCCGTCCAGTGGGGATAATAATTGCACATAACCCTCATGGGTGGTTCTGAGAATCACAGGAGATTATATGCATAAAGTACTTTGCAACTTAAAGCATTCTAGAAATGCTAGACCTTATTATTATTGCTGTTATATACAATCCCATCTAGCATCATAGATAGATAGCTAGAAAGGAACTAAGAGATTATATAGTACAATACACACACACACACACACACACACACACATGCATGCATGCACATTTTAAAGATAAGGAAAGAGGCCCTGAAAGAGGAAACGATTACCCAAGGTCAAATGTATTAGGCTCTCAGACAAAGAGAGACATTTATTTCTGTACCACATCACTTCTGATTTTGATTTCTTTTTTCGGCTGTTTGTCACTATTGCCCTGGTTTTGACGCTGTTCTTTGCGGTAACATGGAAGATCTTGTTTTCACTCTCTGACTTATTTTCACATGGTACCTGGAGGAAAGCAGCAGCAGCTGCCTAAACAAATCCTCAATTACCTCAGAGTCAGCTCAGAATAAAAACAAAATTATGTTCTGTTTAGTTTTAACAAAGCCATTTCTTCCTTGGTTTCTGTAGCTATGTTCAAAAGCTCTTGTGGAAATGGAGATAGAAAGATGGCCAGAGAAGGAAACTGCAGGCAGAGGCACTGAGTCCAGCCCAGGCCCATATTTTGACGTTAAGTCATTTTCAGTTGTATCCAACTCTCTGAGACCCCATTTGGCATTTTCTTGGCAAGGATATTGGAGTAGTTTGCCATTTTCTTGTCTGGCTCATTTTGCAAATGAGGAAACGGAGGCAAACAGGATTAAATGACTTAGCCAGGATCACAATGTCTGAGGCTAGATTTGAACTCAGGAAGATAAGCCTTTTTTTATTCCAGGGCTGGTGTTCTATCCACCAACTAGCAGGCCTATATACAATACCTTTATAGACACCGGGCCTCTGATTACATTGACCTAGGGAACTCCTAGCCAGATGAAGCTCAATTTTAGCATCTTCTCTGAAATTTACAGTCTGAGAGAATAGTTAGAGCCGTGAGAGTCACACAGTGAGAATGTGTGATTGACAGGACTTGAATTCAGGACTTCCTGGCTTAGAGGTCAGTTCTCTAACCACTGATATCCCCACCCTCCTCTCTAAATACTTCTCTTCTTTCAAGATTCAGACAGCTTCAAATGCTCAGACATCAGCGTCACACCTTGCTGCCTGCTTCTAGAGTTGACATTTATATAGTTACTTTAAAGTGTCCAGGGTACATGCATGTTACCATATTTGATTGTCACAACAGCCTTGTCAGGCAAGGACTAAGAATTTTCCCATCTCTGTAATGCAGATGAGGAAGCCAAGGTCTAGAGAAGTCACATATTCTACTCATGGGCATATAGATAATTTGTGTCAGAGGCAGCATTTGAACCCAGTACTCTCCTGTCCTCACCTCTACATTCCTCCTACCATCAGCCAGGCTAGAGATTACACTCAGAGAACTTAAAACTTTCAATGCCAGGAATTCCCATCTTGCCTTCCTCCACCCCACATTGATGGGCACCTTTACCCTGCAGTGGTTAGTGCTTCCCCTGTCCCACAATATTGATGGAGCACTAGCTATGTGGTCTTTCATCACCAGTCATCTTTTTACCAGCTACC
>NW_027185575.1:3551513-3553822 GCF_028583685.1 Petaurus breviceps papuanus
CCATATTCAAATCCATACTATAATAGCTATAGGAAAATGTGTGCCAATCTATACCCCCATAGCTTTGCTGAGCACCCACAAACCTCTCCATGTTAAAAGACCCCCACCCCCACTCCTACATACATCTCCCTTATTAGAATATGAGATTCTTGAAGGCAGAAGAATCTCTAATTTTGTTTTTGTATCTTTGTGATTGGCTCACAGTAAGAATTTAATAAATACTTTTTTTTAAAAGTATGCATTTCTTCACTATACTCATTCTCCTGAAGTCTGAGAGCCTTTAAATCCCATGCCTAGCTACTCCCTGATACTTCCAGGACAACCAGGGCACTATAATATAGTAGGCCTTTGACTTGGTAGAGAGAATAAGCTATGGAAATAAGAATTCTTCTTGTCTACACATTTTTTGCATTTGCTAACACTCCTTCCCTCACCTAGCTATATAATTACTTAAAAGAAACTGGTTTTCCTATGTATTAATCAATGTTGACTATAGTACTCTTGGATGTCTTTGATGAAGGTCAAGTGAATGAACTATTTTTTTTTCCAATTCAGTGAATATTTACTATAATACTTATCAGAGATCCATCAATATGCCACATGCTATGGAGGAAAATGATAGGATCATGGGTTTAGAGGCCATTGAGTCTAACACCTTGATTCTACAGATATGGTAAGTGAGGCACAGAGTGGTTAAAAATTTGCCCAAATTTGGATAACTAGTGAGTGTCTGAGGCAAGATTTGAATCCAAGTCTTTCTGAATCTAAGTATGTTGCCCTATCCCCACATGACCTTGCCTCATGGCTGTGTCTCCATCTAATTTCTGTGGGCCCTCATTCTCTGATTCACTCTCTTCCCTGCCACACAGGGACTATTTCAAACTTCCATCCTCAAGCCTCCAGGGTACAATGGAAGGGTGGAAGATATATTATCAGATACCAGTTCTGCCTCTTGCTACCTAGGCGACTTTCAGCAAAATAGCATTGAACTTCTTTCAGTCTTATTTTCCTTCTCTGTAAAATTATTTCAGACTGGAGAATCCTAAAGGCTCATTCCAACTCAACACTATGATTCCTACCCCTTTCTTCTCCCTTGAGGCAGAGGACATTCACTCCCTCTTTAGTGAGAATACAGAAATAGAAACTATCAAAAATCCCTTCTTCTCCCATAGTCCATGCCTCAAAATCTCTCTTCATGATCCCCTACATTCTTTCTTTTGTTTCAGTTTCTGATGAATAGATGTCCCTTCTACTTGCCAAAGCCAATCCCCTTGCCTATGCCCTTGATTCAATCCCCTCCTGTGCCCTCCAGCAAACTATACCCACCATCATCTTCAGTCTCCGGGCAAATGAATACCATATCTACAGATCCAGTTCTGAGCCCTCTCTTCCAGTTCCCCATTGCCAACTGCCTGAAGGAAACCCCAAACTATTTGTCCTATGGTGTTGTTTCAGTCTTGTCTAACTCTTCATGACCCCATTTGGGGTTTTCTTGGCAGAGATACTGGAGCGGTTTGCCATTTCCTTCTCCAGCTCATTTTACAGATGGGGAAATTGAGGGAAACAGGGTGAAGTGACTTGCCCAGGGTCATACAGCTAGTAAGTATCTGAAACCAGATTTGAACCCAGGAAGACAAGTCTTCCAGACTCCAGGTTCAGCACTCTATGCACTATGGCGCCACCTAGTGGACCCACAGGCATCTCAAAAGCAATATATCCAAATGTTATTCTACCCATTCATCCTCCAAACTCCCTTGCTTTTGTGGAGGATACCAGTTCTAGTCACCTAGGTTTACAGCCCTGAAGTCATTCTTAGCTCTTCCTTCTCCTGCCCCCTCATATCTATTCATTTGTCAGATCTTTTCAGTTCTACCTTCAAACCGTTTCTTGTAGCTGATCCTTCTATCCACTCACACAGCTACCACTTAGTTCAGACCATTGTCAACACCTGCCTGGGCATTTGCAATAACCTTCCAGTTGGTCATCTTGTTTTCTACCTCTGTCCTCTCATATACAGCCATAGATTATGTGGATAAATAGATAGATGGAAGGAAGAAAGGGATACAAGGAGCAAGGAAAGGGAGTAAAGCAAGGAAGGGGAGGAGGTAAAGAGGGAGAGGAAGGAAGGAAGCAAGGAAGAGAGGAAAGAAGGATAGAAAGAAGGAAGGAGGCAAGAAGAGAGAGAGGAAGTATAGAGGCCACTTCAGTTCCATTCTCATTGCCACAACTGCTAATGCACATGGAAACTTTTGCCTGCTCTGTTTCCTTCCTTCCTTCCTTCCTTCCTTCCTTCCTTCCTTCCTTCCTTC
>NW_027185575.1:3553832-3572229 GCF_028583685.1 Petaurus breviceps papuanus
TTCCTTCCTTCCTTCCTTCCTTCCTTCCTTCCTTCCTTCCTTCCTTCCTTCCTTCCTTCCTTTCTTCCTTCCTTCCTTCCTTCTTTTTTCCTTTCCTTCCTTCAATGAACAGTAAAGAGCCATATACCACACTTTCTACACAAGAATCTACATTTTGGAGGGATTTTTTGGAAAATTTGTTTAATGGTACCAAGATTCAGTCTCTAAGCGATCCAAACTCCTGCCTCACTTGAGTTTGCCAGTAATGGCTGATACCTTTCTGTTGTACTTTCAGAGTGTTTTTACATCTATTATTTTACCCATGTAACAGCCTTGTGGCTTAAGAAGTAGGGCAAATATAATTATCTTCATCTCATTGAAAACTGAGGCACAGAGAAATTTAGGGACTTAGCCAAGGTCACAAAACTAGTTTAAAAACCAACAGCAGAACTCAGGTCTCTTGGGCCCCCAGTTCCAGGCTTTTCTTATCTACTTGGACAAAAATCATTTGACTATCTCTACTGGAGTCTCAACAGGATACCTCTGGGTTCTGTTAAGCTCTGAAGGAGGTGGGAAAGTACCCTGTGACCCAGACTGCCTGTCTGGTTCTAATTAACAGCTCCCCTTGCCCTATCATGCCCACCCCTAGAATTGCATGAAAATCAAAACTCTTTCCCTCTCCCAGAGTTTCCTGTTAGCTCAGCACTAGAGTGTAAGGGATCTGGCTATGATGTATGTTAATAATGAGCTGATAATGTGAACCAGTCCCACATCAGGGAGAGCTGGTTCCTTTGGTGTGCTGCCAAGAGGGTCAGAGTTGAATCACTACCTTCAGTTACCAGAGCCTGGTCCCAGGGAATGGGCCTGCACCTCCTGAGTTTGCTGGAGGCCTAGTAGAAACCAGACACTCCTCTTCAGATTCCTGGCTTGAGACGGCTCTGATTTACCATCAAACACAGGTTTAGAGGAAACATGTGTCAGAGTCCCCCCATCCCAGTTTGGACTCACATCTAAATCTGGGCTCTTCTGAAATGGAGCCCTCAGGATTATCCCTCCTTCAAAAAGCTTTTTCCATCCATTTCCTCCAAATTATTAACAGCAAGCATCTTCATTCCCCTTTCCTTCAAAAATAATTCTTTATTTTATATATATGCTTTCATTTTGCAAGGTATATCCATTTACATTATTCTCAGTTGATCTTCACAAGACCCCAGTGTAGTCAAGGAAACAAGTTCAAATCAGGATCCCTATTTTTAAAATGATGCGACTGACCTCTCTTGGGCTTAGTTTCCACATCTGAAAAGTGACTATGATTATTAATGCTATTGGAAACCCATCCTAGTTGTGACCTTCTGGATTCTAAGGCCCCTCCTAGTTCTGACACTCTCTGTCCTAAGACCCCTCCCAGTTCTGGCTTTCTCTGTTATGAGGTATTTCCCTTAGCTCTGGCATTTTTGCTTCTGACTTTTATGGTTTTCACCTCTATGTTTCTGGATGGTTTAGCAATATGAACTGTTCTCATGTTTAAAATGGTGAGCCTGAGATACCCTGCAATATCAGTAGTCTGCAGGAAAAATCTTAGATATCAATCAATAAGAATTATTAAGCACTGACTGTGTTCTGTGCACTGCATTAAGTGCGAGATGGTGGTCACTAAATTGTAGTTTAATACTCCCACTCAAAGTAATATGGGCAGGGCAGGTCCCCAGAAGGGAGGTTGCTGATACTTACAGTGGTGTAACAGAGAATTCCTGTGGGTGCCTAATGCTGTATCTCAAAAGCCCCTACAGGTGTGCTTCCATTAATATTCATCCAGTGTACTCAGTTAACTTTTTAGAAAAAGTATTTACTCAGATGCCATAACAAGAATAATTACAAAACACTTGTTGCAAACCCAGATTCCTTCTCCCAATGACACATAGAGTCCATGGGGTTAAAATTGGGCATGAGCCAAAAGTACAGCAACTGTGAGGTATGCATATAGGAAACATATGTGGCCAAGGCTACTCAGAACTCTGGCACTGGACCTCGAAATCCTTTCATGAGCATTCTCATGAATTCTCCTTGTTGAGAGTGTGACATTAGTGATGCACAAGTGACTCTGAAGATCAGCTGGGCTGGCTCCTGACAGGGCGCAGTATCTCTCATCTGGATGGGTTATTCTACTGCTAGGCTAGTTCAGACAGGTCACTTAAGCTGTCTCCTCCCTGGCCTGGGCTGCTGCTCAATTGGAATGGGCAGGTGTTTGGTGGCTGCACCCCTGCTCGGTCACATAGGTCACTCAGGTGCTGTACTGGACCACAAAGGCTGTTCAGCATCCATGCTTTTCACAGACTGCTGTGTCTCTGCTGGGTGAATCAACTTGCTAGACTCCCTGGGTTCCGCAGCCTTTACCACCTTCAGGCTTTGCAGCTGGAATGTTCATGATGTTCTTTTTCAGGAAGGACCGCAACCCATAGCCTAGGACTGGCAGATGCTTCTCCTATTTGACTCTCTTAAAGCCCAAACTCTGGGGTTTATTACCTTCAGGCAGGCAGTGGGAGACATACAACTTCTTTTGCTTGACAATTCTTAATTACAAGTTGGCTTTCCTCCCTGAGGGACTCCATCTTCACTTATGGTGCTCAACTCAATTACCCTTTCCAGATTCCTACTGAGTGGTTTGGGTCAAAGGTAATGAGGTACTCTGAGTCCTGGACCAAGTTCATTGTCTTGAAGACCTCCTCATGTACTCAACCCCCAGAACATTTCTGCATCAGAAAGCCTTTCGTTTTTTTTTTGTTTTTGTTTTTGCTTTTTGGAGGGCAATTGGGTCTGTGACTTGCCCAAGGTCACACGGCTTTTTTTTTTGTGTTAAGTGTCTGAGGCCAAATCAAAACCCAGGTCCTCCTGACTCCAGGGCCAGTGCTCTATTCACTGCTCCACCTGCCCGCCCCAGCCTTTCTCTTTTTCAACTCAATGTCTCTTCGCCTTGTGACATTCAAGCTTGTTAAAGTCTAAACCTGACATACCCACATATTAGGTTTTTAGAAAGAAAAGCATAATGAAAAAGTTTAGAAAGATTCAGTTAGAAGAAAATGGATAATTTTAAAAATTAATAATAACTCAAAGTCACACACCCTAGGAATGTGGAATTTGGGTTTGACTAGACTTATTTAATAACATTCATTCAGTTTAACAATAAATAATTATTATATTGTACTATGTGTTAGGTATGGAAGATAAAGATATCAAAACATCCCCTACCCTCAAGGAATCCTCATTCTTCCAGGAAAGATATGGTATATACATAGATAAGTAAATATAAAGTGTTATTAGGAGGGAGAGTATATTACCTAAAGGTAAGTCATCTAGAAGGTGACACTTGAGCTGAATTTTGAAGAGGGTTAGCAATGCTAAAAGCAAGTCGTGGTTCAGAGAATAGAGCTCTAAGTCTAGACTCAAGAAGACCTGAGTTCAAATCTAGCCTCAGACATTTACTAGCTGTGTGACCCTGGACAAGTCACTTAACCTCTAATTGGTTTAATCCACTGCAAAAGTAAATGGCAAATCACTCCAGTATCTTTGCCAAGAAAAGCCCTTGGACAGTATGGTCCATGAGAGTCACAAAGAATCGGACATGACTGAATGACTGAACAACAACAAGCAATGCTAAGAGGGAGAGATAAAGAGGAGGCATATTCTAGGAATGGAGTGTAATTTGTACAAATGCAGAGATGGGAAATGTCATATTCAGTTCAGAGACCACCTGAGAGCAGTTTGGATAAAATGCAGAATACCAGCATGGAATAACATGAAATACAGTAATGGGAGGTAGCTGGGTGGTGTAGTACATGGAACATTGGATCTGAAAAGAGGAAGACCTGAGTTCAAATCTAGCCTTAGACCCTTCCCAACTGGTATGACCCTGGACAAGTCACATAGCCTCTGCTTCATTTTCCTCATCTGTTTAATGAGGATAATAATACACATAACTACCAGGGTTATTATGAGAATAAAATGAGATAATATTGTAAAACACATTGCAAACCCCAAAGTTTGCAAATATAAGCTTATAAATATTGTTTGTTATTATTGTTAATGTTGTTACTTTCAGATTTTAAGCAACTTTAAGTGTCTGGCTTAGACAGTTTTAATTTACTCCAATGGCAACAGGGGGCTATTGAAGGTTTTTGGACTTGGTAGTGATCCAACTGCAGAGACTCAATAGCTATGTAACCCTGAGCAAGTCATTTTGCCCTGTTTGCCTCAGTTTCCTGATCTGTAAAATGAGCTGGAGAAATTAATGGCAAACCACTCTACTATCTCTGCCAAGAAAACCCCAAATGGGGTCACAAAGAGTAAAACAAGACTGAAAAACAATTGACATTCAACTACAAGTCATATACCCAAACTAGTATATTAAGAATACTCATTTGACACCTATGTGAAAGACACAATAGAAAGGAAGACACTAGAAGCAAGGACACCATTTTGGAAGCTACTCTGCCAGTCTGCTGTCTGTGTGAATGAAAGGAAGTGCTAAATTCAAGAGATATTATGGAAATAGAATCAAATAGGCTTGGAACCTCATTGGATGTGGATGGTGAGAGAGGGTGAGGAGTTCAGATGACTTCAGAGGTTTGTACCTGGGTGGCTGGAAGGACCATGATACCTTCAAACAAATGGTAGGGCTTAGAGGCAGAATGAGTTTTTTTTTTTCTAGGAAAATATACTAAAAGCTATTTGGGACTCCTTGGGATTGGTATTCCAATGGAAGTGTATAGAAAGGCTTTGCCAATGTTCAGCTTGAGTTCAAAAGAGAGATTAGGGATGAATATATGGCCATTGATTTCTTACTGTATGTAAAGTACTATGGAAGAGAGTGATGAATGAATGATTTTCTCTCAGTGGAATTCAAACAACATTTATTAAATACTTATGTGAAAGGCACTGCATTTCACCCTGGATATACAAAGACAAAAATACAACAGTACTTGTCCTTAAGGAGCTTATATTTTACGTCATTTATTGGAAAGCAATTTTTAAAATCTATTTTGTTTCTTCATCTAGACATCAGATCACTGACTAGGGAAGATTTAGTTTTCTTTATCCATGAAGATAAAGCCTTGATTATTTTTCTCAGAATCACACAATTTCAACTTTGGAAGGGCCATCAGTGGCCATTTAGTCCAACTTATACCTGAAGAAGAGTTCCCTCTAGAACACACATGACAAGTAACCATCCTGCATTTGTTTGAACACCTCCAATGATGAGAAAATCACTGCCTTCCAGGGTAATATATGTTACTTTTGCACAGATTTCATGGTGGGGAAACTTTTCCTTATGTCAAGCCTAGATTTGCCAGTTTGTCACCACATTCTTGCCTTCTGCTTCTACTTCTGTCCTCTGGAGCTGCATAGAATAGAATCCCCTCTTCCATCTGAGATCTCTAAAAATACATCATGGCTCCCTGAGCCTTCCATTTTCAAGACTAAACATGCTTAGTTCCTGCAATCAGTCCTGACAGTAAAAACATGAGACTCTTCATCAGCAACATGGTGTCATGGAAAGGAAATAGAACTTCAAGTCAAGAATAGATGCATTCACAGTGTGCTCCCAGACACTTAGCATGACCTTCCACTCAAACGCTCCATGCCTCAGTTTCCCTATCTGTAAATTTTGATGGTCGGACTCAGTGGTTTCTAAGGTTGAGCACTAAAACTATTTTTACTCTATATACACTCTGGCTTGTCAGTGCCTTTCCTGAAATTTGGCACCCAGGACCGAATGAGAAATTCCAAATGAAGTGTAGTACAGCTCTCACTGGTGTATTCCTGGAAGCTTTGCCTCCTTAATACAAACCTAGATAACATCAGCCTTTTGGGTTCTATTCCACACTGAGGGTTCATGTTGACTTTTCAGTTTATCATAATTTCAAGACCTCTTTCAGGTGGTCTTGAGATTTATTCACATTTATCCACTATGAGAATATTTTTTTAACTCAAATGTAAGAATTTATATTTATTCCTATTAAGTTTTATATTATTAATTTGTTCTAGCCAATGTTCTGGCCTGTCAAGATCTTTTTGAATGTACTCAGTGTTCCTTCCTGTTTTGTGGAATCTGAAAATTTGATAAGTATATTCTCTATGCTTTTATCCCAGTCATTGATAAGATAGAGACCTTCTGAGTTGACACCAAACTAATTGCTATATGTGTTTGACCATCCAATCTGATAATTATTTATTAAGTTCCTGCTGTGTGCCAGACACTATCATAACCAGTGGGGATACAACAAAATAAAAAGAAAGACAGTCCTTTTGCTCTAGAAGCTTATAATCTTACAAGGGATGGAGGAGACAACACAAAAAGAAGACAGAAAAGTGAGGGGGGGATACAGGATACCAGAGGGAACCTGCCACATGGGCATATTGTTCCATGGAATTAAAACCAGGCAGATCATCACAGGCAGAGGGGAGTGAGCTCATAGTCCAGTTTCTGCCCTCTATAAAAGAAGACTTTGGGAGGAGTTTGGTACTCCACCCTTCAGCCCTCCAATCAGCAAGGAGAAGATGCTGTGAAAAGTGGCATCAATCAACGCTTGATTGAACAACATGGTGGTGAGTTTAGAAGTTTATCATGGGAGGAATATCATGTTCTCCAGAGTCAAAATCAGGCAAAGCAGCAGATGCAAAGATCCAATCTGTTTCAAATCCATTTAACTGTAGTATTGTCTAGAGAGGCATCATGGTATACTAAACAGAAAGCCATTCTTGATCTAGGAAGACTTGGGATTTATATCCCACTATCTCTGGGACTCTGCAAGTTACTTAACTTCTCAATCCTTTGGATGATTCTTAAGATTATAAACTACAGAGAAGATGCCAGGAAAGGGAGAAGAGCTTATTTGGAAGTTCCACTAAAGTACCAATAAAATCTCAGGTCCAGTGGCTATTATCTAATTCACCTATCTTCATCTAACATTAGAGACTATTAAATATTTTGCAAAAATGTAGATGAACTATACCTGCAGAATTCCTCTATCTTGCCAGCTATCAGAAAAAGGAAATATATTTAGCTTGGCATGATCTCTTCAGATCTTCTGAAGTTTGCTGTCTCTTTTTAGTCACTGAACACAGACAAGCATCAAGAGCCATGAATAGATAGTTGGTCTGAAGGGCAGAGCACTTGGATTCAAGTTCTGCTAATAACACATGCTGTGAGACTAAGGGAAAGCGATATAATCTTTCAATACTTAGGCAACACTATAAAAGTTCAGGTTGTAGATAAATAGTGAACGGTATTGGTTGGGGCAGTTTCCTTACTGGGAGCATGGATCATGTTCCACCACCCTCCCTCCCACTTCACTCCTCCTGCCAGAAAAAAAAAAATCAAACAACTGGGAAATAATCAAATAGTAATAACAGGCTTGGATGGATTGGAGAGGGGACCCACATTAGTAAGATCACTGTTCCATTGAAATAAGAAAGTAGAAGATAATGTGTTTGAAAAGAGTGGTCAAAGTTCCATTTGGTCTTACTGTTAAATACTTTTTAAAAATCAGTGAGGAATGGAAGCAGTGACATTTTTAAATACCTTACACCTCTCAAATGTCTGCTTCTACAGGTGTAATCTGCTATGAAATTATTTGCAAAAGTTTGCCTGTGCCTCGTGATTTCATCAAGCATACTTTTAGGTACACATAGATTGTTCTTTTAAAGTTTGTATAATTGTGAGAAGAAATTTAAGTCTTCGTGGATATCTTCCTTGATCACTTTCTTATGTTAGAATCACTATCTGTAATCTTTTCTATACTTTGGAAAATTTCTTCTCTATGAGATAAGTTGAAAATTTAGCCTCAGGTTTCTTTAAAATCCTCTAACACAGATTTAACTGGCATAACTTTGTTCATATCTATCCATTTTTTATCAACTTCATTATCTAAAGTTGCTATTCTGTCACAGAGAATATTAAATAATGAGAGGTGGAGTCAAAAATGTGGTGCTTCCTCTGCCATTGATGAGGAACACAGATCGCTACCAAAAAAAGCTGAAAAATCAATTCCATTTTGCATCTCTTTGTTTCATTTGCCAGTTTCATCTACACATTCTTTAGAGATGATTTGTTTTAGCTTACTCTCCTGCCAAGCCCTTGATAGACTTGTTTTCCCATTGACTACTTAACTATTTTGAATGCTTACAATTCATAGTCTTCCACTACCCTTCTCTATGTTTTGCAAATGATCCTGTAATCTAAACCAGTGTTGCCTTTGGCTTCTGTTTATCTCTGCTTGGCAAAGAGATGAGATGTTTCCTGGCTGAAGCAGCTTCTGGGCATTTTCAGCTTTCTCATTATTCCAAATGCTTTACAGTCAGACCTCCATATGACAAATCAAATAACAAATCTCTCTATTGTATTAGAGTCAATGTCTTTACTTTTGTCCATTTCTCATGCTAGGAATTTCAACAGCTTCTTTAAACAAGTCAGGGTAGACCTTACAGCATCATCTCATCTTTATCCTTTCTTCTAACTTCAACATTTTCTTTGAACTTTGGTCTTTTCCGTCAAAAAACCTGACTGTACACTTACTTGATTCTCAAACGACTGCTCTGTCTAATCATTTCCTGTCTACTAAGTGGTTGGTTTCATTTTTAATTTATTTCCTGCAGAGCTTGTCAAATCCAGCACATTCCATTTCTCATGAAGAAAATATTCATGTGGTACCTCTATGAAGTTTTCCATTGCTTTTATACACACATACACCCATATATATTTATATGCACATGTATGTGTGTACACACATATTTATACATAATCATACATGCTAGCCATATATACAAATACATGTGTGTATACACATACATTGTCCTTCCTTGTGTCTGTTTTTTTTTTCTATTTTACTGAATCAGCAGGAAAGGGTTTTCTGCTTACATACTCAGATTTCTCAATAAAAGAATAATTTCTATTTAATCCTTCATGCTAGTATACCAAAATAAAAATACAGATGTAAACTAGTAAAGCAAAGGTAATTACTTGAAGAGACTGGATGAGCTTTAGAGAAAATATGTTTGTATGTATACTATATATATATATATATGTATGTATATATATAAAATGTCACTAATTAGTGGGGGAGAAAAAAATGCAGACCACATAAAAATAAACTTTTTTTTTAACTTGTGAAAAAGCCTACTGTAAAGATGTTTTTTAAATAAAAGGAGAGGAATGTTGTTTCTCTTTTATTTACAAGAATCGAGATAATTAGGGCTCAGGATTAATGTAAGGTTTTATCGAAAATAATGCCACCATCTGTGATGAATGGATGCAGCATTCTCTGAATAGTCCTAGTTAAATGCTTTCAAACCATATGATAACTGAAAAGCAAAGGCAGTTATTTAAATTCTGGTATGAGTACTTGCATTAAACTTCTTTACATTCCTCCTAAAATTTGAGTTGGATTTTTCCCCTTTTCTTCCATTTCTAAAGTACCGAAAAATATCATAATACTATGTTTCCTTGCTGGATTGATGGAGTTATGCTGCTCTGTAATTTTAGATTGTAAATACCTATGCAATGAAAAGTTCTTATGTTTTAAAAAAAGTGAATATTATTTATTTCACCTCAAATATTCCCATTCTGAATGACTTACTTTAGATGAGTTGTGAAAAGGAACACAAATCTGCTTTGGGACACAGTAAAAAGCATTTGTCGAATTGCAAAATTTGGTAAATACAAATAATCACTTTTAAAAATCCTTTTTGTTATATAGTTTTGCTTATGGGTAGGATATATGTAGGCTCAACAATCTCCTTGATGCTGGCTTTAGCCATCTCATATGCATGGAGCTTGTGAAAGTAAATGAGATGTTTCTGATATTTTTTTTCAAAGCTGATTTTAAATATGGGACTTATTGGTGGTGGTATTAGAAAGCTCTAATTGAGTAGCACCTGACAATAATTGTGGAGTTCTGTTGTAGAGAATGAGGGAAAATATCCCCACTGGGGCTCTAAAAGACATCTAAGTACCTGCTTTCTTAACTGAGAGTTTTACTGTTAGGAAATGGCAAACCAGCAAGATGCAGTTTCAGGCAAGGATACAGGGGTTTGTTCAGAAACTCCATTGAAACTAAATAGTCCATTTATCAAGGTACCTTTTGTTTCAGGGAAAAAGAAACAATGAGTCACATGTAGCAAAGAAAGACAATCTATATCTTGAGACAGTTAATAAATAATAAATGGGGATTGGAAGGGGAAGGGAATCCAAAATACACTACCAGTTTGTATTGTGAGTGCCTGTGACTTGGAAGAAAAGCACAATCTGGGTTTCACTGGAGGAATCACAAATAAGACAAATTTCTGTGTTTCATAGGCATGAATCTGAGATGAGTGATAATGGAAACAATGAGAGAGGACTCTCAAAATGATGACAAAGGTCCTCCTCTTGTGATTCTCAGTTTCTCACCCCAAACTGTCTCCTTATCTTGTTCAACACTTTTGCATCATGGTCCTAGCAAAAGACCATGGTTCCTTTCTGAGGAACAGATGTGCTAAGAGCTGAAAGAATCATTAGCCTTAGACTGGCCGGCCAGTTGATGACAAATTCTTGGGTCAACCAAGCCAATCTCAATATAGAAAATGCCCCAGACATGTGCAGACCCCTACTCCGATTGAGTGATGGTAGAATGGTGGACAGAGAAGTTGAATCACAGTTTTTACATTGTGAATAAACATTAAATTAAATTTTAGAAAATATGGTATAAGAGTAGGAAATGAGAAAAGTCAAAGACTTGCATACTACATAGAAACCTCATGTCTGTATGATAGCAATATTTTCTTTAAGAAAAGAAGTGGAAGGGGGAGGAGTCAAGATGGTGGCATAGAAGCAGGAAAACTCCCTATAACTACCTCAAATACCTATAAAATATGACTCTAAACAAACTTTAGGGCTACAGAACCCACAAAGTGACAGAAAGAAACAAATCTCCTGATGATGGCAGCCTGGCAGGCTGGCAGGAAGGGTCCATTGCAGCACGCTGGGAGCAGCACCCAGCCCCATGTGAGCCTGTGGTTTTATTCCCATGGTGTCCTGACCAGCCCCAGCCTGGAGAGTGGATCACCAGCAGCTGTGGTGATCTCCAGAATTACTAACCCATAAATACCAAAGACAAAGTGAGAGGTCAGTGTGAACATATAAAAACAGGGGGTCAGGGAGTATGGTCCACCCTCTGCCCACAGAGGGAGAAGTGGCTGACGTGCAGCAGCCACTACCCCATGGCTGCTTCAGAGCTCCTGGCCTGCGGATTGTAGGGGGATTAAGCCCCCATCCTGAGGGGTAATTGCTCTTGCTTTAACCTGCTTGGATCTAGATCACTGTCTAGGGTAGAGAGGTCCTGGGGTGTGTGACCAGGTGCCAGAGCCTATGGAGGCTTCAGAGAAGGCACCCAACTAATAGCTCTGGCAGCTGCAAAAACCTCAGCTATTTGGGACAAAGTTCTCCTCTCTGGAAGCAGAATTCTACTGTGGCAAAAAGCTCAAAAGTCAAGTAATTGAGTGGCAACATGAGCAAGTAAAGGAAGCAAAACAAGCACAGCAATCCGACTCTAGATACCTTTTTTAGGGACAAAAGGGATCAAAGCATGGAGCAGGAAGAAGACAACAAATACAGAACTCCTGTACCAAAAGCTTCCAAGAAACATATGAACTACTTATAGGCCATAGAGGATGTTAAGAAGGATTTTGAAAACTAAATAAGAGAAGTAGAGGAAAAATTGGGAAGAGAAATGAGAATGACACAAGAAAATCATGAAAAACAAATCAACAACCTGACTGAAGAAAATAACACCTTAAACAATAGACTAACTCAAATGGCAAAAGAGATTCAAAAAGGGGGTTGCTAGGTAGCGCAGTGAGTAAGAGCACCGGCCCTGGAATCAGGAGGACCTGAGTTCAGTTCGAGCCTCAGACACAATACCCACACACAAAAAATACTAGCCATGTAAGCTTGGGCAAGTTACTTAACCCAAATTGCCCTCTGAAAAGCCAAAAAAAAAAAGATATTCAAAAAGCCGAAAGGTAGAAGAATGCCTTAAAAAGCCAAATTTGTCTGATGGAAAAAGAATCTCAAAAGGTCACTGAAGAGAATCATTCCATGAGATTTAGATTGGAGCAAATAGAAGCTAGTGACTTTATGAGAAAGCAAAATACTATTAAACAGATCCAAACAAATGAAAAAAATAGAAGGCAATGTGAAATATCTCATTGGAAAAACCACTGACCTGGAAAATAGATCCAGGAGTGATAATTTAAAAATTATTGGACTATCTTAAAGTCATGATCAAAAAAAGAACCTAGAAATCATCCTTCAAGAAATTCTCAAGGAAAATTGCCCTGATGTTTGAGAACCAGAGGGCAAAATACAGGTTGAAAGAGTTCACTGATCACCTCCTGAAAAAGATCCCCAAAAGAAAGTGCCTAGGAATATTATAGCCAGGTTCTGGAGTTCCCAGATCAAGGAGAAAATATTACAAGCAGCAAAGAAGAAACAATTTGAATATTGTGGAAACACAATCAGGATAACACAGGATCTAGCAGCTTCTACCCTGAGGGATCGAAGGGCTTGGAATATGATATTCCAGAGGGCAAAGGAGCTGAGATTAAAACCAAGAATCACCTACACAGCAAAACTGAGTATAATGTTTCAGAGGAAAAATATAGTCATTCAATGAAATAGAGGAATTTCAAGCATTATTGATGAAAAAAACAGAGTTGAATAGAAAATTTGACATTCAGATACAAGAAGCAAGAGAAGCATGAGAAGGTAAACAGGGAAAAGAAATCATAAGGAACTTATCAAAGTTGAACTATTTACATTCCTACATGGAAAAATGATAATTGTAACTTATGAAACTTTTCTCAATATGAGAATAGTTGAAAGGAAAATAAATAAATATTTATATACATACATATATATGTGTGTATATATATGTACACATACATATATACATCTATGTATATATATAGATTCATAGATATGGATTTATATACATATATACATCTATATAGGAGGGTATATGGGCATATGAATACATATGTGAGTGTCTGTATATATGTATACAGGTATACATAAACAGAGGGCACAGGAGCAATTGAATAGAAAGGGATGATGCTTAAAAGGTGAAATTGAGAGGTAAGAGAGGAATATAATGAAAGGACATGGGGAGAGACAGAATGGGGTAAACTATCTCAGATAGAAGAAGTAAGGGGAAACTGTTACATCGGAGGCGAAGAACAGGAAGGCAAAAAGGAATGGGTCAACCTTACTCTCATTGAATTTGACTTAGGGAAGGAATGACATACACATTAAATAGGGTATCTCACCCTACAGGAGAGTAGTGAAAAGGAGATGAGAAGGGGGATGATGGAGGGAAGGCCATGTTGGGGCGGGGGTGGGGGAGTTAGAAGCACACACTTTTGAAAAGGGAGAGGGTCAAAGTAGAGAATGGAACACATGGAAGGCAGGATAGGATGAAGAGAATACAGTCAGTCTTTCACTATATATTCACTATGGAAATGTTTTGCATAGCTACACGTGTACAACCTATATTGAATTGCTTATCTTCCCAGTAAGGTTTGGTGACAAGGGAGGAAGGGAAAGAATATGGAATTCAAAGTTTTAAAATCAAATGTTTAAAATATATGTTATTATTATTATTATTATTAAACATGTAACTGGTAAATAAGATATACGGGCACTGGGGCATAGAGATCCATCTTGCCCTACTGGAAAGTCAGAGGGGGGAAAGGGAAGGATATAGAAGAGAGCATATTGGGGAGGGGGCATACAGTGAAATCACTGTTTTGGGGTGGTGCTTAGGGGAACGATGGGGAGAAAATTTGTAACTCAAAATATTTTGGAAATTAATGATGTAAACTAAAAACAAACATAAAATGTAATTTTAAAAAGTGGAAGCTTCTGAGCATCGATCTGTCAATAAGCATTTATTGACACATAATAAGTATTTGATAAATGTTTATTGGTTTATGCATCTATTAAGCACTTAATATTATTCAGGCACTGTGTTAAGGGTTGAGGAATCAAAGAAAAAGCAAAAAAAAAAACACCAAAAACAAACAAACAAACAGTCCTTGACCTCAAGGTGCTTCTCTTCTGGGGGATATAGCATATAACTAAATCCGTAAATAGAAGACACATATAAAGTAGATGGAAGCGAGCATTAAAGATAACATATTAAGAATGAAATGAAATCTCCTCAAAATGAAATAATTTGGCTGTAGTTTATTTTATTTTAAGCAATCGGGGTTAAGTAACTTGCTCAAGGTTACACAGCCAGTTATTTCTGGGTGTGGTGCTGAGTGTCTGAGCCCGGGATTCGAACTCCAGGTCGTCCCAACACTGGAGGCGGTGCTGTTACTCGCTGAGCCACCTGGGCCGCCCCTAAGCAATTGGGGTTAAGTAACTTGCTCAAGGTTACAGGGCCAGGTGTTTCTGGGTGGGTGCTAAGTGTCTGAGCCCGCGATTTGATCTCCAGGTCTTCTCAACACTGGAGCCGGTGCTTTTACTGGCTGTGCTACCTGGCCGCCCCAATTTGGCGTAGTTTAAAAGATAAAGCAAAACATGGCTGAATTGCATCCACGGTGCCTACCACATAGTTGATCCCTAAACTAGTTGGCTTTATGTAGTTAGAATATGAATTTGGTAGAAGATGAGTATTAATTAAACACTAGACTGGTTCTCTCTGTGCAATACAGGCGACCCCAGCCAGCTCTTAACCCATCAACATGCTACTCCATCCAATTCCACCTCAGTATGTCTTCCCATACTAGCTGCAGAAGTTGTCAGTCCCCTTCTTTTCTCTGTTAAATGTGAGAGAACAATAGAGAGGCTTCCCTCTATTGAAAGAACTACTCCTGAGAGGCTTCAGCTCTCATCATCTCTAGGTGGCATTCAAGATTAATAGATAATCCTGAAACTCGAATCCAACTCTCTTCCAGAGTGACAGTTTCTCTTGAACCACCGAGTCATCTTGTAGGTAAAGCCTTTTGTCGGTAGGTTCCCTTAGCTTCCAACAGAGCTGCTTTTCTACCTCTAGTTAAGTTATTCCTCTCCAGCCCATTCTTGACCACCCATGCAAGGCTTCTTTAATGTTGTCATTAACATTTTCAATGGCTTAAATCAGAGTCCAGAGTACTCAGTGACTTTCTTTCACTTATGAAGCAAAAACTCAACAAATCTCCCCTATGAAATCAACAATCCTTATTTAATCAGCTCTTCATCTCCAGATAATAGTGTGATTTTTAATTTTTTGAATTTTACCATTTTTAGTCTTAAAATGAGCTTTGAGACTATAATGCCCTGCATTTCTAGCCATTTATAAGTTCCTAAAGAGATTCTCTTCCAATATGTCTTTGAAAACCGTTTCCTTATATTCACATTTTATTGGTGTTTAAATAAACTTTTTTCTCCCAAGTTGCGTCATGGCTCACATACAAAAGAGATATCACCCTTTATCCTTTTCAAGGTGATTTAAGCTTTTATATTTAAGGCACCATTCATTTTCTATCCCATGCTAATGATACTCCAACTGAAAACTGTTTACTTACATAGGAATTTTTAGTAGTTTTTATTGGACCAAAGTTCTTGGTATATACTTTTAAATCACCATCTCTGAGAAAGGCAATAGTTTATATCCTTCAATACTTGATTTAATTCTTTGTATAAAAATAATAATTTTCTTCCCTTTTACCACTGAAATGCTTATATGAATGGGAAGTACTTTAAAGGATAGGAGAGATCCCATCCCATTACTTTGAAAAGGCAGCACATTACAGTTATATTAATGAGATCACAAACCTTTTTGCATATTAGATTAGCTCTACAGCGTGACAAGAGCGATGGATTTTAGATCCAGAATAGACTGAGTTTTTGTTTCCCATCTGGGGCTTTTAGCTGTGTTGCTGTGGTCTCATCTCTTAACCTGAGTTTGGGTTTCAAAGTCCTTAAGGACAGGGGCTGTCTTTGCTGTTGTTTTGTCTTCCCAGTGTTTACCACAATGCTTGGCACAGAGCAAACACTTAAACCATTCATTTGCTTGATCAATCGATCATTTATTCATTCAGAAGGAAGCCAGGGGGCTCAGTGAATAAAAAACTGGGACTGAAGTCAAGAAGACCTGTGCTCAAATTCAGTCTCAGATACTACCTAGCAAGTCACTTAACTGCTGTCTTTCCACATATGTAATATGGGGATAACAAGAACATTTACCTCCCAGAGTAATTGTGAGGATCAAAGGAGATATTTATAAAATGGTTAACCCTATGGCTGGCCACAATAACAGCTTAATAAATGCTCATTGACTATTGACGGAATGAGTTGTCTTTTATCTTTCTTATGTTCTGCAATTTCCTTTCAGGATTCATATTTGGGGCTTTTCCAATCCAAAAACCTAGTTCATCTCCACTTGTAATTCTGTCCTGGCAAGAATCTCTCCTATACTCTTGCTAAGAGGCAAAAAAGTCATTTTCTCCCAGTTTTTTTTTTTTCCATTTGGGTTATATGACTTTCATGTTTCCAATCCACAATCTCAGAATCTCAAAAACTCAATTTCCGTAGAAGACGTGGCGTTAAAGCTCACTGAAATGGACAGCTGATGCAATAAATAACACCCCAGACACTGATGGGTAAATGGTAATAAAGAAGAGAAAGCCTTGATAAGAAGGGAAAAAACATATGTGATAAATGAACCTGTTGTCTGTTTGCTACCCAGATGTCTATGGAATTACCTTAACTACAGCAGGCCTTAATGAACTAGAAGCTGAATTTGGCCTGGGGTCACTGACAAGACAGCAGCTCACCCCAGAGCTGATGTGCTTTACTCCAGACCTCAATAAGCCCAGATCTCCTAAGGGACGTTGATGAGCTCGTTCACTTGAACTGATGGGAGAATTAACAGCTGAGGTACAGAGGAAAGCAATTCTGGGTTTCTAATCAGAAGAATGCCTATATTTGAATTCCAAGTTGATCACTTACAATTTTGAAATCACAGGACACGGATTTGTATCTTTACTCTGACACCATCTGTGTGACTTTTAATCTCTCTTGGGCTCAGTGTTCTCATCTGGAAAATGGGGACGTTGGAATAGATGTGTGCTGGAAGCCCTTCTAGCTCTCATTCTTTGGTCCTATGATTCTGTCTCACTGAATTCTGCTAACATCCCACCTTCTACAAGAGGCCTTTTGCCATCCCTCTTACCTCGAGCACATACCCTTGATCCATTATTTACTGTTTATCCTGTTGATAACTTAGTAGCACATACTCATTGTATGTTGTCCCCCCCCATGGAACCATGAGCTCTTACACGGCAGGGATTGTCTTTTGCCTTTCTTTGCATTGCCAGAGCTTAGCACGGTGCCTGGCACATAGTAACCACTTAATAAATGCTTGGTGGATTGACTTCCCTTCTCCAAGTTAGTTTCCTTGTCTGTAAAATGTCAGGGTAGGACTGGATGATATCAGAGGAGCCTTCCCATTCTGAATCTTACAATCCATGATTTTGCACTCTAAGCATATAGTCCTGTCTGAAGTGTGAGCTGAGCTTGGTTATTAATCACTCAGCTGGGCCTATTTGCCATAAAATCCTTACAAGCCTCCCGGCCTCCTTCTAGCCTCTTCCTCCTTCAGTACATGCTAAGTATTGCCATGAGGTTAATCTTGCCAGAGTGAATTGTTTTGTGGGTATCAGACTGTTAAGAAGCCTTAAGGGTCTACTCATTGTCAACAAGATAAACTTCCTCCTCCCCTCAGCTAATCTGACTGACTCTCATCTTGCATTCCTCTTTAAACAGCCATTCTAGTCTCTTTGATGGCCACTGTCCAGCCATATTATTCCAATCCAGGTGCTTTTTGTAAATGCTGTTCCCTTCACCCAGAATTATTTCCCCCATCATACCCTCTGCCTTTCAACCCCATTCTTCAACTTCTTTATAAAGCCTTTCTTGAGTTTTCTTGCCTATATAGATCACAGGACCATAGATCTAGAGGCAGACCGGGCCTTGAAGGCCATCTGATCCAGGGCTTTCATTTTACCCAGAAAGAAACTGAACATCACAGAGATTATATGATTTGCCCAATAATTGCAGTTAGTGTTTATGGAACACTTGGAGATTTGCAAAGTCGTTTACCAATATTATCTGTGCAATGCAGCTCAGAAACCCTGAGCTCAAGTGAATCACCAGCCTCCTCATTGGCTGGAAATTGTGGGTATAATCATGTCTTCCTTCCTTCCTTCTTTCCTTCCTTCCTTCCTTCCTTCCTTCTTTCCTTCCTTCTTTCCTTCCTTCCTTCCTTCCTTCCTTCCTTCCTTCCTTCCTTCCTTCCTTCCTCCCTTCCTTCCTTCCTTCCTTCCTTCCTTCCTTCCT
>NW_027185575.1:3582229-3597755 GCF_028583685.1 Petaurus breviceps papuanus
AAGGAAGGAAGGAAGGAAGGAAGGAAGGAAGGAAGGCAAAAAGAGAGGAAAGAAAAAAAGGATGGAAGAAGGGAGAAATATTAACCCTTTTTGTGTCCTGGACCCCTTTGGTGGGTTTATCCTGTGAACCCTTTCTCATAATCATGTTGTAAATGTATAAAATAAAACAAATTTACAAGGGAAAAGAATTTTATTGAAATCATTGGTTTATCAGTTTATTACAGATATCCATTTTTTAAAAATTGATAGACACCAAGTTAAGAACATCTGGAAAGAATGAATGACAAAAAGTTCTCACTATTGCTAAAAGCCATCCCAAACATTGTTTTAAGGGGAGGTTGGGAAGCAGTCAAAGTTTAACATTGTCTGGCAAGTTTAATCTTGGAAAAGTTGCTTGTGCTTGAGTTTCAGTATGGCCCTGAAACGAGTGGGAGCATAATGCAAGTGCTGACCCAACCTTGAGCACAGAGGTGCAAACATGCTCTCATAATTAGTGACCCCAGAACAAGCCTTCTGGACTGTGGATGAGGAAGAATGTTCTTCCTTTGAAAAACAATCTTTACCACCGAGGCTCTTTGGCTGGGGTTCAGCAGCTAACTTTGATCTACAAGCCAGTCTCCCTGCAGTGACAATGATTAGCAGAGTTTCCAGACCTGGAGCTGAATGAAGCTTACCAATATGCTGAATAGTTTGTCCATGCTGTGATTAAAGGGAGGGGCCAGAGGGAAGTGTGTAAGAAGGGAAAAGAGGCTAGCAAAGAAAAGAGTTACCCATGCTCTCTCCCAGTCTATGAATAGAGGCTTGTTTGGGGTTTCCTGGACCCTTTCTGAAAGGAAGAGTCCATGGAGGTGGGCTCTTGGGGGACCTTTGCAGAGTTAGCAAAGTGGGTCATCTTAACCCCTTAGCATCCTAGACAGGACAGCAGTCTTCTCTGGAGCCAGTCAAGGGCATATAGAGGTAGCTGTGTGACCCTGTACGAGTCACTTAAGTGACTTCTCCCTTATCTGTTGATAGGTTGTTGTCCTTCATTCTCCAAGAGGAACGAAATGACATCAATATGCCAGAGTCGAGTTTCAGTGTGTCTGACTTGGGAATAAGAATAGTTCCTTGTCTGTAAAATGGGGGCAATAGCAGTTCCTTGTCTGTAAAATAGCAGCATCTACCTCACAAAGTCATTGTAAGGATCCAGGGAGTAAACGTGCAAAGTGCTTTGCAAACATTCAAGTGTTATATGAATGCTTGCTATTATTAGATAGCCAATCAGGTCTTTTCACCTGATCAGCTCTTAGAATTCCTTTTCTTGCTGGTTCTGAGAGTTTCGAGGGACTTTAGGAGACTGGCTAATGCAACCCCCTGGAGAAGTCATTGGGTACTAAGTGTCAGAGGCAAGACCCCCAGATTTGGATCTAGTGGAAGGTTTTGCTTGGTTGGTTGGTGTATGTGGTTCTTTTGCTGCGCTGCTCCCCCTCCTCCCCTTTTTATTTAGCTGTTTGTTTAGTCTATATTTCTGCTTGCCACATTTTTGTTAAAATGCAGTAACCAAGCCATGTTAACTGACTAGGATGGTTGCCATCCCTATTGTTTGGTTTTAAATGTAGTGAAAAATCTGCATTTCAAATTAGGACCAAAGTCTTCGATACTGAGAAATGTGTCCCACTGTTGATTATAATGAAATTTTTGGACTGGATGGTCTCTAAGGACCTTTCTGATTCTATGAGTCTGAGTTTGCGTGGGATTGATGCCAATCCCTTGACTGTGATACCCTCTGTCGCTATGGAATGTTCATCTTTAGTGGACTGGCTTGACCCAGACTTTGAAATTCATAGGTTCAAAATGAGACAATCTCCCTCCAGCTTTGAATGAAGAGGGTTATATGAGAGCAAAGACAATAGATGTGTCAGACTGAAGTCTGATTGGAACTGAATAAATCCCTCTCCTCTAGGTGAGACAAAGGATAGAAATTCTTTGGAAGGACAGCAGCAAAATTATGATGATGATGATAGTAACTCATATTTATATAGCATTTTAAGAGCATAATGCATTTTGTATATGTTATCATGGTTGATCCTCATAACAACCCTGGGAAATAGGTACTATTATAATCCCCATTCTATAGATGAGGAAACCAAGGCCAAGAGAAATAAAGGGACTTGGTCAGGGTCACACAGCTAGTAAGCTTCTGAAGGAAGGATCTGAATGCGGCTCTTCCTGACTCCATGCCCAAGTTCAGTGTTCTACCCAGTGCCTTGTCTACCGACCTAGTTGCAACATGCATTGGATTACTGTTGGAATTCATTGCTGGGAATTTAAAGCGCTTTGTAGAAGAGTAAAATAGGCTGGTCAGTGCTAAAAGCCATCGACCTTTTGATTTTGTTTGTTTAAAGGAAAATCATGTGGCTTAACTGAACATACTCAGCAGAGTATGAGGAGGGAGCCAAGGGCAACATGGGAGGGATACTAGCATGATATCCATGTTACTCACTGGGGCAGCAGCAGCTAAAGCCTCCAATGAAAGATCAAATGAATAGAGCTCCAGTCAGAGACATCACCAGAAAACCACAGGCAAGATGGTCTTTAGAGAATGACAATAGAAGGAAGTCCACAACAGCCCTGTCAGAAGCAGGTACCATGATACAGATGCTTCAGGGTTAGCAGCTTCCAGGAGATGAAAGGAATGCCAAGCAGAAGGGAGCATAAATAGGGTCAAGAGACCAGGTCCTGACTTGCTACAAGAACTGGATAGAGAGGCTATATTGTGTAGCTAATAGAGTGAAGGATTGGGAGTTGGATAGAGAGGCTATATTGTGTAGCTAATAGAGTGAAGGATTGGGAGTCAATCAGCCACTAATGTTAGCTGTGTGGCCCTGGGTAAGTGACTTAAGTTAAGACCCACTTTCCTCATCTGTAAAAAGGGGGAGTTGGGCTAGATGGTCTCCAAGGTCCCTTCCAGATTTAACTCTATTAGCCTGTGATATTTCAGAAGATTCTTTTTTTTTTTTTTGCTTTTTATGGAGGGGAGAGGGTAGGGCAATTGGGGTTAAGTGACTTGCCCAAGGTCACATGGCTAGTAAGTGTTAAGTGTCTAGGTGGGATTTGAACTCAAGTACTCCTGAATCCAGGGCTGGTGCTCTATTCACTGTACCACCTAGCTGTCCCAAGAAGATTCTTTCAATGATGGCTAGCATTTAAAGAGTACTTTAAAGTTCACAAAGTACTTTACAAATAATATCTCATTTTATCCTCACACAACACTCCTGGGGAGTAAGTGCTATGATTATCCTCATTTTACAGATAGGGAAACTGAAGCAGACATCAGTTGAACGACTTGCCTAGAGGGAAGGGAAGGGGAATATAACAAGCATTTATATAGTGCTTCTTATATGCCAGACACTGGAATAAATGCCTTTTTTTAAGGTAAGCAGGGTTAAGTGACTTACCCAAGGTCACACAGATAGTAAATATTTGATGCCACACTTGAACTCAGATCCTCCCAAATCCAGGGCCAGTTCTCTATCCACTGTACCACCTAACTGCCTGCTAACGGCTTTTGTTTTTCTTTTTGGAGGGGGGAGGGCAGGGCAATTTGGGTTAAGTGACTTGCCCAAAGTCACACAGCTAGTAAATGTTAAGTGTCTGAGGCTGGATTTGAACTCAGGTCCTCCTGACTCCAGGACTGGTGCTCTATTCACTGTGCTACCTAGACACCCCCAACTAACTGCTTTTTTTTACAAATATTATCTCATTTGATTACATAGGGTTATATAGCTAATAAGTGTCTGAGGCCAGATTTAAACTCAGGTCTTCAGCACCCCAAATCCAACACTCTACCTACTGTACAATATAGCCTCTATTAAAAACAACTGATCTTTTCTCCCTGTTCCCTATTCCAGAAAAATAGAAATAAAACCAAAAACAGATAAACAAATGAAACAAAGTGTCAAAATGCATGTATTTTCATGTTTTAAGTACCTACAAGTTATATTAATGCAGGCATTCCCTTATTTTTATATGTAGCCTGCCTTAGCAAACAATCAGTATTTTTCGGGTGCGGATGGGGGGAGGGAGGGAGGCAATTGGGGTTAAGTGACAGTCAGTGTTTCTTCAGTGGGTAATGTATTGTAATTCACTGAATAATCCCAGAACAAAATGTAATATTCCAAACTGTGTCGAGTTCAGAATTTCCATTCCTTACATGTAAATTATTTGTTGACCTAACAGCTTCTCAAGAACATATTAATCATTCTTTCTTTGTCTTTTTTTTTCTCTCTCTCTCTTTTTTAAATTAGTGATCGAGGGCCGAGGGGTCACAGACAATGGACCAAGATTTTCCTCATTACCAACATATCTACCTGTGAGTTATCATATCCTCAGCGCTGAGACATCATTTTTCCTTAAAGAAACGCACCAAGACTTTATGAGGAATTCCAGTTTGCAGTCCAGAGTCGAGTCATTCTTTACATACAAAGCCAAGAAGCCTCCTGTGTTGAATGCTAGCTATGGACCTTTTTCTGTAGAAAAAGTGGTGCCCCAGGAACTCATGATGACTTCAAATTTTTTAGGATCGAATGACAAGTTTACCTTTAACTGGAAACTTAAAACATACATCATGAGCGATAAAATCTACTTGAACAGGCCCAAAGTCCAAATCCTGTTTTACATTGTGGGTCGGGACTGGGATGAGTATAGCTCTGAAGAGAGACTTCCCTGTCTTCGAGTATTTGCCTTCAGGGAAACCCGAGAGGTTAGGGGCAGCTGCCGCCTGGCAGGTGACCTTGGACTGTGTGTTGCACAATTGGAGCTCTTATCTAGTTGGTTCAACCCTCCTACGGTGGCTGCTGGGCGGAAAAAGTCTGTGGGTCAGTTGGAAGGAAACTCTGTGGAACTCTATTACACAATTCAACCAGGAGATGAGAAAGGAGAGTGTACAACTGGGGATGTAAGGAAAGGCAATGCCATCCGGCCAGGGAAGGATGGGCTGGATGAAACCATGTCCCACTTGCAAAGGATCGGTACTGTGGGCCTTTATCAGGCTCAGGAGAATTTTCAGCTTAGTGAGTTAAGGCTGGACAACAATGTGGTCATCTGGTTGCCATCAAAGCCTGTCAAACAAGGAGAAGTGGTCAATGCATATGTGACTATCGCCAATAATTCCACCATTGACATATTCATCTTGAGGTATGTGCTTTGGACAGCTGGTCAACAAATATTTATCTGGCTTAGAGTGTCTGATTTATGTCATATATACAAATGCAAAAAAAGACATACCTTCTTCGTAAATGTCATTAGTCAACAGGTAGAGAAAAGATAGAGAAATTGCGCTCTCTCTCTCTTTCTCTTTCTCTCTCTCTCTCTGCATATATATATACATATATATATAGTGTGTGTATGTATGTATATATGTATGTACTCATGTATATATGCATATATATCTTTTTCTCTACATACACATTTAAAAATACATTGAGAAGGAAAAAAACTACACTTTACTGGTAAGTGGAAAAACAGAATAGTTTATAAAGGACATGGTCGCTTCCCTCCAAAAGCTTACACTCTGCATATGTTTGTGTACCTATGATTTCATAGATGTATGGAACCCCTAGTGAGGAAACTCCTACCAGTTGAGATTTGTAACTATTCAGAGAGCAGCCTGGGGCATTGAGAGGTTAGGGGAGATCCTCCAGGGTCTCCCCTGGAGGATCTATCACAGATAGGACTCAAACGCAGATCATCCTATTTCTAAAGGCAGTTCTCTGCCTTCCACAACATCCTCCAGACTCCTTCATTCTTCATTACCTGGTTTTCTGAAAGAGGTATACTCTTAGGTGTCAATCAAAGAAGGAGAGGGACATGGTTGTTCTTTGTTCTTTGGTTCTCTTGGTCTCCAGAACTGAGATGCTAATGTAATGAAGAGATTGTGCTTTTTTCAAAAGGCCTAAGTAAATAATAGCTATTTTGACACTGTGTGTGTATGTATATGTGTGTGTTTTGCATCTTGTCAACCGTTCATTTCATTAGTGTATTCCAGTGGTCATAGTCTGCAGGCTGGAAAAGACACAGGTAATATACATGAATGTCTCATAGGAAGGCATCCTCCTTAAAGAAAGTTGGCATCTGGGAAATTATCCTTTCCTCATTTAAAATCCCCAGAATAGCCCACAACATTTAATCACTGCTGACTTTGTCAGGTAAGAGTCAAGTTTTATTAGGATTGCCCTTTCCATCTGTTTAAAAACTCTAAGATAACAGACTTTTAAAAAGGTTTTACAGGGCATCTGTTCCCTCATACTCCAGAAGGGCATGTGACCTATTGGTAATCACATTGTCCTGGTTGTCAGGGGACTTGAAATCCAGTCATACTGCTGCCAAGAACTAACCATATGACTTTGGGTAAGTCTGTTTCTCCTCTATGAACTCCAATTCCCCATTATCTTTAGGATCAATCTAATGAATCACTCTACCCTTTCTAACTTTCTGGTCATTTTACCCAATACTCCTTTCCACATACTCTTCCTTCCAGACAAACTGACTGACTCAATATTAATTATTCCTTACAATAAGTTTGAGAAATTTTCCCCATTTCTACTCAGTTAATCTCTCCCTTCATGATCAAATCAAGTCAACCAATATGACACTTGGAAAGGAATATGATCCTGAGTTATGATTAGAAGCCTGGGAACAAATGAATGAGCAAACAAATAGATGAATGGATGGGTGGATGGATGGATAGATGGATGGAAAATCCTTTATTAAGCCCTTACTTAATTAAGCCCTTTATTAAGTCCATTCCTATGCTAAACATGCAGGGTATAGTACCGAAAAACAAGATGATAAAAAGTTGACTGACCTCCAAACCAAGCATAGGGCACCACAAATCTGGAATTTCAAAAAAATGTATGAGGGGAAGACTTATAAAGGAATGATTTTGCCTGTAAAATATAATATGTCAGGTACTGGCAAGATTATGGCCAATAGGTTATTGGAATCTATAATTAGATGGATTGATGGAGCCATATACTAGCAAATTAATAACAAGCATAGAAGTGAATGGATGATCCATTAAACCCACAACCAGCCCAAGTTTCTGAGAAGTTTGCAAGAGAAGTCTGCACACTGGATTTCAGGAAAGCAAATTGGTTTGTTTTCGAGGGTTAAGACAGATGGTGATGATGGTGATGATGACAACTAATATTTATATAATGTTTATTATGTTCCAGGCACTGTGCTAAGTGTTTTACAATTATTATCTCATTTAATCCTCACAAGAACGCTGGGAGGCAAGTGCTATTACCATTCCCTTTTAATAGATGAGGAAACTGAGGCAAACAGATATAAAGTGGCTTACTCAGGACCACAAAACTAGTAAGTGTCTGAGATCAAATTTGAAATCCAGTCTTCCTGACTTGAGGCCCAGTGCTCTATCTTTTGTAACATTTAGGTACCAGAAACTTATGCCTATAATTTTGATTAAGAAGACATATTTCTTGTTTTTTTTTCTTTTTTACTCTAAGAGCTTATTGAGCATAGACAATAATGTCATTAAATTTGACAATGTTATGAATTTTAAGGGCTTTTCAAATGAAATGGCATTCTTGAGGATATGGAGTTCTAGAAGCTATGCTTCTAGCCTCTTGAGTCTTAGCTTTCCAATAACTAGATGAAAGTCCTTGGGAGAAAATATCTAACTAGCTTGATATCTCTTGGATATGGCACATATTTTGTTTCTTCCATCACTGACTTTAAATTTGAGGCAGATTTCCCTAGTGCTAAGTAACAGTTATTCTTTAGAAACTCTGAGAGAAAAGAAAAGGTCCCCGAAAGGTTTGAGTAAATGAAAATGTTTGTATCTGAGAATTCTAAGAATCAGATTAATAAGAGAGAAACAAATGATCTTCTAGGTAGTCATTTCTACCTTGGAGATGAAAGAGATGCATAATAAAAGGAGATAATTTTTCACATCTTAGATTCCTAGGACTTTCAAAAACAAAGCTTGTATTCTTGCTTTGATTTCCAAGATGGTTGACTGGACATTCTTAGCCAAATGGAATTGCTGACTTACGGGAGCTTGTTCATTTCTTCATGTGATGGAAATAATCAAATTAATCTGTGACTCGGGAGATTTGAAAGGGAAACAACTCTTTGTGACAGATAGATCATTGGAAAAACTATGTCTGAGTCTTTCTGGAAAGTTTATTGGAAGTCAAGATGCTCAGTATGTCCGTACTCTTGTCTTATGGTATTTTTTTCAATCCACAAAATCATTCCTTCATCCATATACGAATTCAGTTAAATTTAACAAACATTTATTGACCTGTACTAGTGTCAAATAACTTTACTAGTGACTGAAGGGGCAATATGGTATTGGGCAGTGGTTCTCCACCTTTTCCACAGTGATAGAACACTTCATTTAAATAAAACTTTGGGATTACCCTTATATTATCATCATTAAAATTTTTATGTTTAATGTCTATTAACAAGATCATAAGATTCATTTTAAAATGGGGTATTCCGGAGTTCCTTGAAGCAGTTTGAGGAAGTGAAGAATTTTAACAGTGACTGTTTATAAATAGGTGTTCATAGAATGATTTCAAACTTGAAAAAAGGTATCAAGGTCAGTTAAAGTGGAGGGTGAGATTGGGGAATGGCATGTAGTCTTTTGGGGGAGTACATGTGACAGTAAATAGAATGTGAAACAAGACTGAGAAGCTATGTTGAATCAAGAAGATTTTTAATGTCAACATAAAGCATTGATTTGATTCTGTAGTAACGGGGAGACCTAGAATGGGCAATAGGTTTGTATTTTCATCAGCAGATAGAGTTTCCCCATTGAGATTTTCTTGAACTGAATAAATTCCAGTTCTGGTCCCCCCCATCAAAAATGAAGTCATCACATGAAGTCACAAGTAGTAAAATTTATCATTGCTTCCTTCTAAAGAGGCAAGTTGATCCTAAACTGCCAGTCATACTCCTAATAGGTAGGCAGTCTCATATCAATCGATGACAGTGATATGTAAGGCCCTTTTGAAGGCTAGTTGTTTTGATAATCAGGGGAGTTCCCAAAACCTTCCTCCCAGAATGAAACTTTATTCTTGAGGCCCATTTTAAAAAATAGTCTGGAATATATACATGAATAATACATGAAATAATAATAATACATGAAACTAAAGAAAAAAAAAACACTGTGCTGGCAATTTCTGCCCCTTTGGCCCCATCATTTTCATAAATGATGCCCTTCTAACTACCTTTTCAGTTGTTGTTCAGTCAGTTTTTAGTTGTGTCTGATTCTTCATGAACCCATTTGGGGTATTCTTGGCAAAGATGCTGGAGTGATTTGAAATTTCCTTCTCCGACCCATTTTATAGATGAGGAAACTGAGGCAAACAGGATGAAGTGAATTGCTCAGTCACCCAGCCAGTAAGTGTCTGAGGCTGGATTTGAACTCAGGAAGATGAGTCTTTCATAGCTAAAGACACAGAGTATTGCCCACCCCTCCCATGTTTTCCTTTTCACTGTAAAAGCTCTTTCTTGCATGTTTTTTCTGTGTAAGAAAAATTTTCCCATTCTGTCTCTTCCTTCCCCCTTCTCCCTAAGCATTCCTCTTTTTTGCCCCTTCATTTTTTGGGGAGATCATTCCAACATAATTGACTTACATCCAAACTCTCTGTCTATATAAACTTCTTGCTGCCCTAATAATGATAAAGTTCATAGGAATTGCATGTATCATTTTCCCATATAGGAATGTAAACAGTTTAACTTTATTGAGACTGTTATGATTCCTCTTTTGTGTTTACCTTTTTATACTTCTCTTGAGTCTTGTGTTTGAATATGAAGTTTTCTATTCAGTTCTGGTCTTTTCATCAAGAATGGTTGAAAGAGCCAAGACGGCAAAGTAAAAGCAGAGAATTGCTTGAGATTTCCCCAAAACCCTTCCAAATACATGTAAAAAATAACTCTAAACAAATTCTAGAGGAGCAGAACACATAAATGATAGTGTAAAACAAATTTCCAGCCCAAGACAACCTGGAAAGTCAACAGGAAAGGTCTGTTGCCCCAGCCTGAGAGAAAAGCTCAGTCCAGTATGGGTCACGCTGGCATGGAGAGAGTCAGAGCAGGCCTCAGGGGACTGAATCACTGGTGGCTGTGACAGTTTCCAGACTTTTCAACCCACAAACCTCAAAGAAAACTTGGAAGGTCAGTAAGAAAGGACTGTGCACCCTGGGTGAGAGAAGAGCTTGGTCTAGGCACAGCCCTGGGATGGAGAGAAGAACTTGCTCAGGCCCTAGCCCCAAGACTGTGGAGGCAGCAGCAGCAGCTTCCAGAGTTTTGAGTCCAGATGGTATAGAGATAGAGCTGATCAGAAGGCAATTACAGGTATCTCTTTGCTAGCACTGAGGTGGGATTCTCTCACATTGCCCATGCTTCAATCTGGGTGGCAGTCTTGGAAGGTGGACCTGGGTTAGGAGGAATGCTGATGTGGTGGAGGTAGTAGACAGGGTGACCTCTTCACAGTTCCAAGGCAGAAAAGAGTACTTGTGGTCACTCACAGACCAGACCACAGGCCAGGAGAGGAATAAACACCTCTTCTTTGATCATATCACCTTAGAAGAACTGAAAATTTACAGGTGCCTAGAAGTATCTCTGAAAACTGCTGCACAAAACCCCTGAAGCTTAGAACAGTATAGTGCACGCGCACACACACACATACACACACACACACACACTCACACACACTGAAAACAGAATCCTACTTTAATACAGAGTTAAAAAGTTAAGTAATTGGTTGGGAAAATGAGCAAGCAGCATGAAACACTCAGACTATAGAATTCTACTTTGGTGACAAAGAAGATCAAAACACAACTATAATAAGACAACAAAATCAAAGCCCCCACATTCAAAGCCTCCAAAGAAAATGTGAATTGTTCACAGGTCTTGGAAGAGCTCAAAAAGGATTTTGAAAATCAAGTAAGAAAAGAAGAGGAAAAATTGGGAAGAGAAATGAGAGTGATGCAAGAAAATCATGAAAAACAAGTCAACAGTTTGCTAAAGGAGACCCAAAAAAATACTGAAGAAAAAAACACTTTAAAAAATAGACTAACCCAAATGGCAACAGAAGTCCAAAAAACCAATGAGGAGAAGAATACCTTTAAAAGTAGATGTGGACAAATGGAAAATGAGGTCCAAAAGTTCACTGAAGAAAATAATTCCTTCAAAATTAGAATGGAGCAAATAGAAGCTAATGACTTTATGAGTGATCAAGAAATTATAAAACAAAACCAAAAGAATGAAAAAATAGAAGACAATGTGAAATAACTCATTGTAAAAACAACTAACCTGGAAAATAGATCCAAAAGAGATGATTGTAAAATTACTGGACTACCTGAAAGCCATGATCCAAAAATAAAAGAACCTAGACCTCATCTTTCAAGAAATCATCAAGGGGCAGCTAGGTGGCACAGTGAATAGAGAACCAGCCCTCAAGTCAGGAGGACCTGAATTCAAATCCGGCCTCAGACACTTAACACAAAAACTAGCCATGTGACCTTGAGCAAATCACTTAACCCCAATGGCCCTACCTTCCCCCCTCCAAGAAATCATCAAGGGAAACTGCCCTGATATACTAGAACCAGGGGGTAAAATAGAAATTGAAAGAATCCACAGATTACCTCCAGAAAGAGGTACCAAAAATAAAACTCCTAGGAATATTGTAGCAAAATTCCAGAATTTGTAGGTCAAGGAGAAAATATTGCAAGCAGCCAGAAAGAAACAATTTGAGTATTGAGGAAACACAATCAGGACAACACAAGGTTAGCAGCTTCTACCTTAGGGGACTGAAGGGCTTGGAGGTCAAAGAATCTAGGATTAAAAGCAAGGATCACCTACCCAGCAAAACTGAGTATAGTCCTTCAGGGGAAAAAAAATGGAAAATCAGTGAAATAAAGGACTTTCAAAGAATTATTGATGAAAATACAAGAGCTGGAAAGGAAATTTGACTTTCAAATACAAGACTCAAGAGAAACATGACAAGGTAAATAGGGAAGAGAAATCATAAGGAACTTATTAAAGTTGAACTGTTTATATTCCTATATTGAAAGATGATATTTGTAACTCATGAGTCCTTTCTCAGGATTAGAGTAGTTGGAGATAATAATCTCTTTCTAAGGTGTTCAACCCTCATACTGTCTCTGACCTGAGCTCCCAAAGATGCTGATATGGTTGTTTTGGCTGCCACCATGTGTGTGGACTCTGGACAGAATTCTACCTCAGTATCATTAATTTTCCTGTCAACCTCCTAAGTCTTCTCAGGCCAGAACAATGTCTCATTCTGACTTTTTGTTGGCTTTGCCATTCCAAAATTTAATTTGATGCATTATTTTAAAGTTCTTTGGAGGGGAATATTGAGAGAGTTCAGCTGGGTTGCCTCTAATCTGCCATCTTGGCTTTGCCCCTGATGTACTATTTCTTGAACAATGGAATGACATAGTCAGATAGATGTATTAAAATAGATTCTTGTCTAAACTAAGAGAAAGAGTGATTGGAGACTGGAAAAAATCAGAGGCAGTAAAATCAGTTAGGAAACTATTATAATAGTACAGGTGAGAGTTTGATGAGAACCTGACTTAGGGTGATAGCAATGTGAGTGGAAAGGGGGTGATGAATGAGAGAGGTTCTAGAGGAATATATGATGGGATTTGATTTGAATATATGATGGCAACTGATTACATATGTGAGGTGAGGTAAAGGAATGATTGTGAAATTGAGCAAGTCACTAAACCTCCATGGCCCCTCACTTTCTTCATCTGTGAAATAAAGGGTATAGACTATATGAACTCTGATGTCCACTTTAATTTTAGATATATGGTCTTAAGCCACTTGAAGTATGGGGGCCTCAATTCCCTTATCTAATCAATATGAAGTTGGACTGGATGATCTCTAAAATCTAATCTAGTCCTAAATCTCTGATCGATTCAAGCCTGAGGGACTAGGAGGATGAATGAGGGTATCATCAAAAGAGATGGAGATATTGTGAAGAAGGAGGAGTAGGTTCTGCAAGTGTGATGAAAAGTTGGGTTTGGGAGAGGTTGAGATTATAGGGCAGGCAGGATAGTCATTTGGAAATGTAGAATGGGATTCCACTGAAGAGATAAGTGCTTCCAAATTTAAATTTGAATGTCCTCTATATAAGGGTTTTAATGGATACTTTTCCCTCTACCTGTTTGTCTAATTCTTCTTAGATTTTTTTTCTTTAGTTTATCTTCATTTCCCCTTCTCTTAATATGCTTCTTACTCCATAACTGCTACCTTTCTGGGTTCTCTTTTATTCTTTCTTCCCCTCCCATGGTATAAATTATCCCATAGATTAAAAATAAAATTAATAGAAATTTAAAAATAAGAAAGAAGGGGCGACAGGTAGCACAGCGAGTAAGAGCACCGGCTCCAGTGTCGGGATGACCTGGGGATCAAATCCAGGGCTCAGATACTTAGCACCACACCCAGAAATAACTGGCCATGTAACCTTGAGCAAGTTACTTAACCCCGATTGCTTAAAAAAAAATAAGAAAGAAATCAAAAGATGGAAGAGTATATAGGAGTGAGGGGAGTTGTCTTAAAATAAAAAAAAAATTAGAGCTACCATAAGAATTCTTATATACCTGTTATATATAGTTATATACCTGTTTTCTCCCCCTTTAGAGGAGGAGAGAGTATTTTAATTTTGTCATTGTCTCCTCAATGTTTAGTATTGTGCCTTATAAATAGAAAATGATTAGTAAATGTTAATTGATTGAGCAATTCTTCTGGTCATTGTGGTGCATTTTCAATCAAATCAATTGAATATTTAAAAGGAGTTTGATGGTGAGAAAATGAGATTTCTTGAGCATATTTTTCTGTCAGAGATGTGTGGTTCTCTCTCCCCACCATTTTCTTTTTTTTTTTTTAACAAATTCTAAACAGATTCTGTTGTAAAATAACAAAATAGACCAAAAAGACAAAAAAGTACGCAAAATAAAGTATTTTAAAAAAGTATGTTTTGATCTGTATTCAGACTCCATCCGTTTTTTACTCTAGGGATGGATAGTTTTTTACATCATAAGTCCTTCAGAGTTCTTGGATCATTGTATTACTGAGAATAGTGAAGTTTTCCAGAGTTAATCATCTTACAGTGTTACTATTATTATGTACAACATTCTCCTGGTTCTATTCATTTCACTTTGCATCAATTCATGTAAGATTTTCCAGGTTTTTCTGAGAGTATCCTGTTCATCATTTCTTATAGCACAATAGTATTCCATCACAATCATATATCACAACTTCTAACAATATTTTTAAAGAAAGAAAAATGAAGAAGAGAAAAGTAAGAAGCAAAACTGATCAATACCCTAAAAAAAAAATCCTCACATGGGATAGGTTCTCTCCCTTTTCCTTCCCAAGTAATTCTCTGTCAGGGGTTTAAATGGAACTTCATCCAACCTAGGTTTCCTGGATACTAGAATGCTAGGTTACAAATTCATTTAGTAATTTGACCAAATCTTACAGGTAATAACTGAATCTCCTCAACCAATACCAATACAACTTCTTTCCTTTTGTCCATTAGCATTTGTTCATTCCAAATTGAAATTCCAGTAGGAGTATTTGTTGTCGTTTCCAGTCATATCAAACCCTTCATGATTCCATTTGGGATTTTATTGGCAAAGATACTAGAGTGCTTTGTCATTTCCTTCTTCAACTCATTTTACAAATGAGGAAACTGAGATAAACAGGGTGAATTAACTTGCCCAGGGCCACACAGCTAGTAAGTGTCTGAGTCAAGATTTGAACTCAGATATTCTTGACTTCAGGTCTAGCACTCTATCCACTGTACCACCTAACTGCCCCAGTAGGAATTTAGTACCTAGTTTAATGCCTCTGGATGAATTAAGGAAGAAGGTCTAGAATATCTTGTTGGTGACTTTAATTGGGATAAGAATAATTAACTGATGAATTCAAGTGACCCTCACCTTTACAGAAGGTAGTACAAGTATTATGTTCACCATTTTGTAGGTCTACCTATGTATCTAGTGCTAGGAGGTGGCAGGTATTGTTTTCTGAGGATCCACAATAACAAAACAAAAGACAATAGCAAAAGCAGTTCCTGTACTTGTTCTAATGGAGAAAAACAAAGCAGTGTATTCTCAAAAATTTTAAATGAAAGTTCATTGTGTGAAGAGGAAGAGAATGGAAGAAATCAATTAAAGCCAGTAGAGGTAAGAGTTGAACTCCAATCTCCCAATTGTAGCCAGAGCTCTTTCCTCATGACAAACTTCCTCCATCAAGAAATACTATATGATTTTCCACTAAATAAAGTAGCATAGTAACTTAATGTCACAATATGGAACCAAACCATCTTATTGGCAATTGTCATATTGATTAAAGATCTCTTTTTACACCAACAAAGTCCACAATGGATTCCAGTTGTTCAGCATTCGGGGACTGTTAGTATTTTTCTTTTTTTACTTCTTGAGTATTTTTCTTTTTTTACTTCTTGAGTATTTTT
>NW_027185575.1:3597765-3599573 GCF_028583685.1 Petaurus breviceps papuanus
TTTTTACTTCTTGAGTATTTTTCTTTTTTTACTTCTTGAGTATTTTTTCTTTTCTCTTCTTTTATCTTATCCTTTGAATATAAAAAAGACTTTTTGCCACACTTTTCACACTTGTGGAGATTCCAAAGATGATGCCAAATGGGCGTCTGAGTTTTGGTTACTGAGCTTGGTCTGTCTATGCACTTAGGTGAACTCTTCAAAAAATGCTCTTTGATCCTTAGAATACATGGCTAGTTATTTTTGGGTTAAGTATCTGGGCCATATTTGAACTCAGGTCCCTCTGACTCCAGGGCCGGTGCTCTACTCACTGCGCCACCTAGCCACCCCCATCATGTAGTTTTAAAAACAATTTTCTCCTAAATCTATATCTATATATATCTACATGTCTTGGGGTGGATATCAGAACCAGGGTTAGGGGAAGAGAATCTGGGTAGTTCCCTATTCCATTTGATAAGTTGAAAGAGCATGGTGGTGGGTTTGTTTGGGACTTTGTAATTCTGAGGAACATTACTTGTAGACCCATACATACTTCATTGAAGATAAATGATGAAAATTTATAAATTGGGGACAAATTGAGTTCTTCTCACTAAATTATACTGTATCTATATTTTTGTAAAGGGATAACTTACAGGTTCAACTCAGTAAAAGCCTGATACAGCTGATCACAGATCTTAGAACATCAGAGTAAAATATAGACCAAGGTCCCAAGAAGGAAATCTATGAATACTTGCCAATGGAAACCTTGGGGTAAAAATCCATGGGAATCACATTTGTTCTCACCTATATGGAACATGAAGAGGTTTTCTGAATCCCAGCTACCACAATATAATATGCTATGCAAAAAAGATGAAGGTCCTAGCCTAGGTAATACAAGCCTTGGAATTTCCTTTCTAACAACCCTAAATTTGCAAATTCAATGACTGCCAGCCCTCTAGACAAAGAATGGGAGTTCCTGGACAATGTTAACCCTTTTAGAGAGAAGGAAATTACATACATGGCCATCAGAACTAGAGAAGCAGCAAGGGACTAATCCACAACATGAAGGAGCAAATGACCTGTGAGCTCCACTATTACTCTGAGTTATTTGGACAGTAAAGGACCAATGGAAAGAGGATCACCAAGTTCCTTTTCCTTGAGGGAGTACAAGTCACACCATCAGGATCATATTAGGATAAATGGGGCTTACCAGAGTACCTCACCCTCCTGTCAACCCCAAGATCCAACCTGGTCATCATAAGACTGCAGTTTATGTTACTAGACTGTAGCTAAATATACTACCCAGTAATCCAAAGACTAAAGAAGACACTTACTCTTCTGAATTTGCTTGCTTTCCATCAAAAAATCAACGCCCCCCCCAAAAAAAACCACTTTAATTTATCATTTGAGCTGATTAAGATTAAACCATTTCAAAGTAACTTCTTAAGTTAAAAAAGACATCATGTTATTTTATAAGCAGCAATCATTCCATTTCAAGTGACTTTCTACTTCAACCAATAAACATGAATTAAGTGCCTACTGTATCCCAGACACTGTGCTAAGAATACAAAAAGAGGCAAAAGACAGTCCTTGCCCTTAAGAAACTTACAATCTAAGAGGGGAAACAATAGACAAACAAATATATATGTATAAGAAATATATATATATGATATATGTATAATAAATATTTAATATAGATATATACATTTACATCCATACATGTGTATATATGTAGGTATCTATATCTATAGATAGATAGATGGGTGGATGGGTGAACAGACAGACAGATAGATAGATAGATAGATAGATAGATAGATAGATAGATAGATAGA
>NW_027185575.1:3599583-3612742 GCF_028583685.1 Petaurus breviceps papuanus
AGATAGATAGATAGATAGATAGATAGATAGATAGATAGATAGATAGATAGATATAGATATAGATAGATATATGGATGGATGGATAGATAGATAGATACATAGATAGACAGACAAACATAGATAGACAGACAGACAGACAGACAAATATGGAGGAGAGAGAGGGAAAGAGAGAGTGAGAGAGAGAGGTTTCCTGTAGAAAGTAGGATTTTAGTTGGAACTTAAAGAAAGCCAGGGAAGTTAGTAGTCAGAGCAGAGACAGGTGAGTGTTAATGTACAAAGACAAGAAAACAAGCCTATCAAATTTTTTCTCCCACCAGAAAAGGGTTTGCCCTACATAATTGCTAGCTTTTTCATTTTCAATTTGGCATAAATATGCCATATCAAAAAAGAGACCACAAGAGAAATTCTGCCATTCACGCTCACCGTCAGGGTGGGGAGATCCTTAAAACACAATCAAGTTTTCTTTAACTGTGAATTTGGAACTAATTCAGAAATAGGAGAAACTCATTTTCTCACCCTCTGCCTAAAATTCATTTCTCCGTTGAAATTTTATAAGGGAGAAATTATTTTCTTTTTTCCTTCAGCTTGTCATTTTCAAAGTATTCTCCAATAAAGAGAAGTAGGGCCCATTTTCTTCTTACTCACAATACATGGAGGAATGGTGTCCCACTTTAATCTTCTCTCTTCCATTTCTACACAACACAATACACTTGGGTTGCCTGGCAGCCTTCTGTTAAATATTCAAGAATAATTTCACTATTACAGAGAAACAGCTAACCATAAAATCACCTTCCATTAATGCCCAACCATCAAGGGGTTAGAGGCCTGCTTCCTTTGTTTCTCATTCTTTGACCTCTTTTGAACTCCCCCAAATCCTAGTTTGGTCTACAATTAGATGGTAATGGCAATTACGCATAACCTCCTCTTTGGGAAATCAGAAACTCTTAGGAAGAAGGAAATGGCAGGCAGGATGCCTCATAGTACAGGATCTAGGGTGTTGGATTGGAGAGTTGGATCTACCTTTAAATCCCATCTCAAACACTTTCTAGCTTTGTGATGCATGTGAATTTACCTCCCTAGATCTCACTTTAGTCATCTGTAAAATGAGAGAGTTGGACCCCAAAGGCAACTTCAATCTTGACTTTTATAAGGAAGCACCCCCATTTCGTAATGCCTAACACTTACATAGCACTTTTCAGGTTTCCAGCACTAAACACAATACCTGGTACACAATAGATGCTTAATAAAATGCCTTTTGACTGTCTTTCAAAGCTCTTTACATATATTAACTCATGTGATCCTGTCATGTTATTTCATGGGTTTCTCACAGCTCTCAAGAGACAGATATTAGTTTGTTCCGGATTTTTGTATATATAGAAATTTAGGCAGAGGTTGAGTGTTTTGCCCCTTGGTCACACAGCTACCATCTGAGACAAGATTTGAGTTTAGGGCTTCCTGACTTCTAGACCAGGGCTCTGCATACTAGTGCAGGGGTGGGGAACCTTCAGCCTCAAGGCCACATGTACCCTTCTAGGTCCTCAAGTGTGGCCCTTTGACTGAGTCCAAGTTTTACAGAACAAATCCTTTTATTAAGGGGATTTGTTTGAGAAATTTGGATTCAAAGCGTCACACTTGAGGAGCTAGAGGGCTACCCCTGCACTAGGGAAAGCTGCCTCACCTAGATTTCCCAAACCCACAAATTAATTTTTAAACTTCTTTTCTTTAAGAAAACAAATTCACCCAGAACTTCATATTTGGAAAGGCCACCTAGCCTGGTCCAAGTGACAGCCTATGCCAGGGTCTCCAACAGTCATCACACCTTCCTTGAAGACTTAGTATGAGGGGAAAAGGGAAACCTAATATTTCCCCAGTGATAGCCTTAATTGCTAGAAAGTCTTACACTGAACCTAAAACTGCCCCTCTCTGAACTTTCATTCATTACTTCTAGTTCTGCCCTCTGGGGCCAAGCAGAAATCCATTCTTTTCAGGCTCTGTAAGTTCTCTGGTACTGAGAGCCATCGGGTCTTGAGTAAAGTCATCCATTGGTGCTATTTGATTGAGGCTCAAATGGGGGATTTATTTAAGCCAGGAGTGGGGAACCTTCAGCCTCAAGGCCACATGTGACCCTTAGATCCCCAAGTGTAGCCCTTGAATCCAAACTTCACAGAACAAATCCCTTTAGTAAAAGGAGTTGTTCTGTAAAACTTGACTCTTTCAAAGGGCGGCACCTAAGAACCTAAAAGGACACATGTGACCTCGAGGCCGCAGGTTCCCCAACCCAACTGAAGCCAATATGATAGTTGCTAACTGACTTAGCTGTCCTTTGTTGGATACTTTTATGGCTAAGGGCTAACCTGCTTAAGTGGCTTGCTGGTTTTCTTGATGGTGAAGAAATATGTGGTGCTTTTCCTTACATACTTTAATTGGGACATTACCTGCTGGTTTATTACAGGCACAGACTATCTCCAATTGTTTCCCAAGCCTTAAAGCTCCCACCTTAACTTGTACTTAATTATGAATGTCCAGGACAAAGAAACATATAGACATATTTTTTAGGGCAGATAGGTGACATGGTAGCTTAGAGCTCCTAACCTGAAGTCGGGAAGCCCTGAGTTCAAATCTGGCCTCAGAAACTTACTACCTGTGTGACCCTGGGTAAGTCACTTAGCTTTGTTCTCCTCATTTGCCCTATCTGTAAAATGAATTGGGGAAGGAAATGGAATTTTGTAGCATCATAATAACCTCCCTTAACTGAGGGCCTCTGAAGTAGTCTTTTTCCTTAGAATATTCATCTCAGATGCTGGCCCTGAATTGTCTCCAGGCAATCCATTGAAATCAAGTCCAATTAAGGTGTTTTCTAAAGTATGACTATATATAATCCACTTAGTCTGGTCTTTGTGATAAGTATACCTTAATATCTTAATAAAATTTTTTAAAAAGATGAAGGGCCTTTTCAGAGGAAAGAGAACTAGAATTCCAATTAGTTTCAATTTCACTAGTTATTAATGAGCATGTACTATGGCTTTACAATGGCGTTGGTCACAGGATGAAAAGGCAAGGCAAACATGAGAGTCACTTATGTCTCTTAGATAGGAGCAAGGCAGAAGGTGGAGTCTAACAGCTCAGAAGAATTTTTGCAGTTGAAAGAAGCCAGGTGGTAAAGAGGGAGAGTTGAAAAGACAGTAACAATAAGAGAGGAAATTGGAAAGGGCTACTTTTTCTCAGCTCAGTGCATGCTAAAGAATCCAGTGGATTGATTGACTTGGTTTCTGGGGAAGCCTGTTTCAGGGTTCTGAGGAGTCCTCCAAAGTCTTTCTTTTCAAAACCTCTTTGGGGCAGCCAGTGAATAGACTACCGGCCCTGGAGTCAAGAGGACCTGAGTTCAAATCCAGCCTCAGATACTTGACACTTACTTACCTAGTTGTGTGACCTTAGATAAGTCACTTAACCCCAATTGCCTTGTCTTTCCCCCTCAAAATAAAATTTGCTGGCATTCTTCACTTAGCTAAGAATGGACACTGTATGCATAGATAACACCAACTTCCATATGTGGTAGAGTAGGTTTGCTGATGATAACATGATGTTGAGGAATGGACATCACAGAGTGCTGGACTGGGAGTTAGGAAGGCCCAAGTTCAAATCCTCCTTCAGATACTTATGGACTGTATGACTTTGGACAAGTCACTGGACCTCTCTGGGCCTTCATGTCCTCATCTGTTAAACTGTTAAGCAATTCACAAAGCTGTGGTGAAGACAAGATGAGATAATATGTGTAGAGTGCTTTGCAAACATTAAAGTGCTATCTAAAATATTAGCTATCATTATTATTGTAAAATGTGTTATTTATAATATGTACTTTATAATATTAAATCTTATTAGAGGGCAGCTAGGTGGTATAGTGGATACAGGTAGGAGTCCCGAAATTCAAATCTGGCCTCAGACACTTACTAGGTGGGTGACCCTGGACAAGTCACTGAACCCTGTTTACTTTAGTTTCCTCATCTGTCAGATGAGCTGGAGAAGAAAATGGCAAACAGCTCCAGTATCCCTGCCAAGAAAACCCCAAATGGGGTCACAGAGTGTCAGAACCTACTGAAACTACTCAACAACAGCATAGTATTATTATGGTTAAGTAATAGTATTCTCAGGGTCAAAAGAATGAAGTTTGAGTCAGCCAATAATATTGGACACATCACTCCACTTGTCTGAGTGACCTTGTCTTCCAAAGAGGGATACAAGTTCTCACATGGTGTTGCCATGATGATTAGCTATAAATAATGGTAGTTTTCCCAGTGCCCCAATTTCCTTATTTGTAAAACAAGAGGGTTGGAAGACAAGACCTCTGAGGTCCCCAAGGGGGCAGCTAAACGGCAGGGGTTCTAAGGCTAAATTTAAACTCAGAGGTACCTGAGTTCTAATCTTCACTCAGATACTTTCTAGTTGCATGACCTCAGCAAGTCACTCCACTTAAGCCTGCCTCAGTTTCCCCATCTGTATAAAGGGGATAAGAATAACACCTGTCTTTCAGGGTTGTGAGGATCCAATAAGATAATAATTGTAAAGGGTTTAGCACAGCACCTTGCACATGATAAGTGCTATTTAGATGCTAAATATCATCATCATCATCTTCATTTTCATCTCACCCTCAGCTTCTTCATCTCTAATCAAGAAGTATTTATTAAGTGTTTACTATATACTAGGCACTATGCTAAGACTGAGGCTAAAAATAAAAGCAAAAAATAAAATAAAATTCTCCCTGCCCTTGAGGAATTCATGTTCTGATGGACAAGAAAACGTGCAATCAACCATGCATATACAAGAGAGATTACAGAGTAGGTGGATTTTTTTTTTAATACGTAAAATGAAAGTGCTAGGTTCAGCAGCTCTTATACTCCGAAATCTGTGACTCATGCCCTTCTCACTCTCTATCTAGGATTCCCTCTCTAATAAGTAGGATCCTAAAACTGCTACGTAACTGCAAAGCCTCACAGAAATGTAAGCCGTCACTGAAATTCTTAGGGATGCATCATGCTTCTGTTTCAATGCTTGGAATTCACAAATCCTGTGGGAGTTTGTAGATGAAAATATTCCATTTCACAACTGGAAGAAAGAAAGGGCCTGCCTACCCTTCAGAGCCACCACATGCCAGGTCCCCATGACACCCTAGGGTCCCATATCCTGAGCCTTCTATTGTGGCCCTGCTCAGCACTGATTGTCAAGAGAAAATGGCTTAGGGAAGGGGACAGCTCCCAGGTCAGCTGCAAACCCCAAATATTAACAAGAAGCCAGCTGCACACGAGCAGGAGCTGATGAAGCGGCAGAATGGGCCTTCTTTTGTTAAACACAACATTTGCAGCAGAGATGGAGAACATTAGTCTGGACCCATCCCCTTCTAGCAGAAAGGGCTTTCGTTTTGTTTCCTGGCATCGATGAAATATTGAAGTAACGTCTGGATGCTTTTCCAACTTGGGGCTGCACATGTTATTAGCATCCTGGAGCCTGGGCTTTTTTCTTTCCCCTGTCTGTTTTGAGACTGCTTAGAGGTAGGATTTGCCTGCTGTCAGCTCAGCTCCTCTGACCTTTCTGAAAATCCATGACTGTGCAAGGATGTTTAAGGACAAGGGGAGACACTGCCCATTATTCTTTCCTTAGTCTTGGAATCCTTACATGATTCAAATCCCCTCCCCAATTAAATCTCTGTTCATCAGTCCCATTAAATACAATAGCAAATGATGATGTCCTATAGAGTCTGACTTTAACTAGGAGAAAAAGCAGCAATTTTAAAAAATCTGCCTCCCATCAGACATAAGCTGGCTGATGAAAATGATTCTTGAAAGAAGCCGGGAGGACACTTCAGTGCCATTATTCAGTAAGCTGTTGGTTCCTTAGCTGATGGCTAAGTGTCTTGCAAGGCCATGGGTCTTCATGAAAACCAAGTCTTGCAAGGAAAGGACTTTGGTTTTCATTAACACACAAGAGTTGTAAACAGAGTAGAGAGATTTACTCTGTGGTCCCCAGCAGAAAAAAGAGCACCCGATCAGGACTGCTTGTAAGGGCAACTGTAGGTTGTGGACCTTTGGAACAACTGTAGAGAAAGTTGTTCTTCCTATGTTGTAACATTGAAGTCTGATTTCTCAGGCCCCACTTTATAGCCATATCTTCCAGTAGTTTGCCATTTCTTTCTCCAGAAGATAAGGAAACTGAGCCAAAGAAGGTTAATTGACTTGCCCAAGGTCACACAGGTAGTGTCTGAGGCCAGATTTGAACTCAGGAAGACCAGTCTTCCTGATTCCAGGCCCAGCACTCTAGCCACTGCACCACCAAGCTGCCCCTTCTAGCATGGTGGAAAGACAACCAACCCAGAAGGCAAAAGACCTGGGTACTAGTCTCTTCTCTGCCACTAAACCCCTGGAATAGTCACCATCACTTCCTGAGCCTTGTTTTCTTCATCAGTGAAATGAAAATTTAAAAAAAAGCAAAACTGGAGACTGGACTGAATATTTTCCAAGGCCTAGCTCTTGAAGGCCAAGATCTAAGGCTTTGTTGGACCTGCTCCTGGGCCATTGGTCCTTGAATAGTTTCTGAACTTGCATAGCCTCCAGACTTTAAGGGTATTTCAAAATTCCCCATCCCACATATCTGGTTACATATAGACTGTCCCAGGAGGCATGAAGGTAGGGTTTTATCCCTCATCATCACCTGTCCAGTATGAATCGCTTGTTCTGAGGAATTGGTCAGAGAATGAATGATACAGTTTCTATGCATATAATAGATCCCTAATAAATGTATGATTATTTTTTTTATCAAATGCCTTATTAACTTCTACTTTACATCATTCATTTCTGCAAGATTTTGAGTTACAAATTACCCCCCACCATTTTCCCCCTACCCATCACCCCAAAGTAGCAATCCCACTGGATATTGCCTCCTCTAATCTGCTCTCTCCTATATCTTCTCCCATACCCACTCTGACTTTCCAGTAGTGCATGGTGGATCTCTATGCCCCAGTACCTGCATATCTTATTTCCCAGTAACATGTAAAATAATATTAATATATATACATATATATGCACACACACACACATATATATTTAAAACATTTGATTTTAAAACTTTGAATTCCAGATTCTTTCCTTTCCTCCCTCCTCACCCACCCTTACTGGGAAGGTAAGCAATTTAATATAGGTTGTACATGTGTAACTAAACAAACCACTTCCATAGTGGATATATTCTGAAAGACTGACTATATTTCCCTCCATCCTATCCCACCCCCCACTTGTTTTATTCTCTACTTTGACCCTGTCCCTTTTCAAATGTGTGTGCTTCTAACTACTCTCCCCCCCAACCTTCCCTCCCCTCCCTCATCACCCTTCTCATCCTTTTCCCCCCTACTCTCCTGTAGGGTGAGATACCCTATTTAGTGTGTATGTCATTCCCTCCCTAAGCCAAATTCAATGAGAATAAGGTTGACCCATTTCCTTTTGCCTTCTTGTTCTTCCCCTCCATTGTAACCATTTTCCCTTGCCTCTTCTATATGAAATAGATTACCTCATTCTGTTTCTCCCCATCTCCTCTCACTATATTACTCTCTCACCTCTTAATTTCACCTTTTAAGTATCATTCCTTCCTATTAAATTGGTCCTGTGTCCTCTGTCTATGTATACCTGTACACATATATACACACACTCACATATGTATTCATATGCCCATATACCCTCCTATATAGACATATATATGTATGTATACACACATACATATATGTGTCTGTGTGTGTGCGTGTGTGTGTATTTCTATTCCCTTTAATTATTCTCATACTGAGAAAAGTTTCATAAGTTACAATTATCATTTTTCCATGTAGGAGTATAAATAGTTCATCTTTGATAAGTTCCTTATGATTTATTTTCCCTGTTTACCTTCTCATGCTTTTTTTGCTTCTTGTATCTGAATGTCAAATTTTTCATTCAACTCTGGTTTTTTTCATCAAGAATGCTTGAAAGTCCTCTATTCCACTGAATGACCATATTTTTCCCTGAAACATGATACTCAGTTTTTCTGGGCAGGTGATTCTTGGTTTTAATCCCAGCTCCTTTGACCTCTGGAATATCATATTCCAAGCCCTTTGATCCCTCAGTGCAGAAGCTGCCAGATCCTGTGTTATCCTGATTGTGTTTCCGTAATATTCAAATTGTTTCTTTCTGGCTGCTTGTAATATTTTCTCCTTTATCTGGGAATTCTGGAACCTGGCTATAATATTCTTAAGAGTGTTCCTTTTGGGATCTTTTTTCAGGAGGTGATTCGTGGATTCTTTCAATCTCTATTTTGCCCTCTAAAACATGAGGGCAATTTTCCTTGAGAATTTCTTGAAGGATGATTTCTAGGTTCTCTTTTTGATCATGGCTTTCAGGCAGTCCAATAATTTTTTAAATTATCTCTCCTGAATCTATTTTCCAGGTCAGTGGTTTTCCCAGTGAGATATTTCACATTGCCTTCCATTTTTTCATTTGTCTGGATCTGTTTAATAGTATCTTGATTTCTCATAAAGTCACTAGCTTCCATTTGCTCCAGTCTAATTCTGAAGGAATGATTCTCTTCAATGAGCTTTTGAGATTCTTTTTCCATCAGGCAAATTTGACTTTTTAAGGCATTCGTATCCTCATTGCCTTTTTCAGCCTCTTTTGCCATCTGAGTTAGTCTATTTTTTAAGGTGTTATTTTCTTCAGTCAGGTTGTTGAATCTTATTTCATAATTTCTTGCATTGCTATCATTTCTCTTCCCAATTTTCCTCCACTTTTCTTATTCGTTTTTTTTAAATCCTTCTTAAGGTCCTCTAAGGACTGTAACCAGCTCGTATTTTTCTTGGAAGCTTTTGGTGCAGGAGTTCTGACTTTGTTGTCTTCCTCCTGTTCCATGCTTTGATCCTTTTTGTACCCAAAATAAGAGTGTAAAGTTGGATTGTTCTGCTTGCTTTGCTTCCTTTGCCCACTCATGTTGGCACTCAATTATGTGACTTTTGAGCTTTTTGGCACAGTAGAACTCTGCTACCAGAGAGGGAAGCTTTGTCCCAATTGCTGGGGTTATCTCAGATGCCAAGGTATTAGTTGGATGCCCTCTCTGAAGCCTCCACACGCTCTGGCAAGCTCACACACCCCAGGACCTCCACCCTAGACCACAATCCAGATTCAAGCAGGTTAAAGCAAGAGTGTTTACCCCTCAGACTGGTTGCTTGGTCTCCCTACAGTCTGCAGGCCAGGAGCTGAAGCAGCCACATGGTGGCAGCTACATGGCCGGCACCTCAGCAGTTTCTCCCTCCAAGGGATAAAGGCTCGACCACTCTTTCAAACTACCTGATCCCAAAGTCCACACTGCACTGACTTCTCACTTGTCCTTAGCATCTATGTGTTGATAATTCTGAAAAATGCCACAGCTGCTTGTGATATGAAGTCCCTCCAGCCAGCAGCTGTCAGTCAGGCCACCTGGAGTCTAAACCTCTGGCTCCTGTGGGGCTGGGTTCGGCTCCCAGAATGCTGAGCTGGCTGCTTCCTGCCAGCCTGCCAGGCTGTCCTCAGTGGGAGGTTAGCTTCTCTGTTTCATTATGTGGGTTCTGTAGCTCCAAAGTTTGTTCAAAGTCACCTTTTATGTGAATTGGAGGAGGTGGGAGCCAGAGCTCCGTGGAAGTCCTGTTTCTACTCCACTATCTTGATTCTGTGCCCCTGCCCCCAGATGTATCTATGATTATTTTTTTAAGCATTCATTAATTACCTACTGTATTCTAGGTATTGTACTACGTGTTGAGAATACAGAGGCCAAAATAAGGATGGTCCCTTCTCTCAAAGAACTTTCATTCTACTGAATTGGATTGAATCTGTGACACCAGTTCAGGGGTCTAAAAGGAGAGATAGGTTTGAAGATCAAGGGTTGGAAGGGATTTTGGAACTTAAACCATCCACTGATACAAATGAGGACACTGAGGTCCAAGAGGTTGTGACCTAACTAAGGTCATTTGAATAGTAAATGGCAGAACCACTATTTGAACCCAGGACAACTGACTCCAAATTCTGTGTGCTTTCTACTATATTATGGTGCCTCAGTTTTAAACCACTACCAAGTTGGGAAATGTTTAATACCTGGTTCCCTGGAGAAAAACCATGTGAACTCTTTTTTGATCCATTTCTCTTTTTTTCCTTTTTCTTTTTTTTAAAGCAATCAGGGTTAAGTAACTTGCTCAAGGTTACACGGCCAGGTGTTTCTGTGTGGGTGCTAAGTGTCTGAGCCTGGATTCAATCCCAGGTCATCCCAACTCTGGGGCTGGTGCTCTTACTCGCTGTGCTACCTGGACGCCCCTTGATCCATTTCTTGAAGGCATAATGTGCAACAAAGGAAGGCTTAGAAATAATCAGATGCCTTTCTTCCCTTCCTTTCCAGGCTCAGATAATATTTGATTTATCAATATCCTTTCACCTCCCTGTAATGCAGCTACTGCAATTAATTCTGTGATGGAACACTAATGTTCTTAAGTAAAGACATTAACAAGCCACTGAATTCATTACCCAGCCACTGAATTCACAAGGAATGCTGACAGTTGAAAATGGGGGGAAGAGGAGTAGAAGAGGAAGGGTAGGAGGAGAAGAAGAAGAGGAAGAGGAAAAGAGGTGAGAGAGAAAGAGGAGGAGGAGAAGAGGAGGAAAGATAGAAAAGGATAAAGAAGAGAAGGAAGAGGAGGAAAGGTAGAAAAAGAGGAAGAGGAGGAGAAGGAAAGGGAAAAGAAAGAGGAGAGATGGATGGAAGAGGAGGAGAAGTGGAAAAGGAAGAAGAGGAGAAAGAAGAGAGACTAAACGGAGGAGAATAGGAAAAGGAGAGGTAGAAAAAAGAGAAGGAGGAAGAGGATAGTAAAGGAGGAGGTGGGGGAGGAAGAGAATGGTTAACGAGGAGTTAAGGAAGATTTCGTTTTTTTTTTTTATGGTGTAATGGATCAGGGGTTTTATATTCGACTGTATTCCTTCAAACCCACCAAAAGTACTCATCCAAGATCACCTGTATCTATGTCTGGAAGAAGCTTTACAAAAGATATAAAAAGTCATTCACCTGGCCTTGATACTTGTATACCTTAATTCTGGAAATATCCTTTGTGAAGCAGGTGACAGCCCTGTTGCTATGGCAACCACTGCTTTTTCTTTTTTTTTTTCTCCTCAGTTAAGTTTAGGTGTTAGGGGGTAAAGAAATACACAACTTTTCTTTTCTGTCTCCAAATTGCAGCAATTTTATGTAACTGCTGATTTAAGCAATCAGTCCAAGGGTGTGGCTTTTAAAGCCATACCGTACAGAGAGAAATTGAGCGAGGCGAATGTATTTTTCTGTGATGAGCATGGGTTCTTTTTTGATGTCTTTTTCTGTCCGGGATTATACAATCGTATCCTTTATCCTTCCCTCAGACATTTTACTGAGCAATTTATGAACAATTAATCACCCCCCTCTATTTTCTTAACAATATGGACCTCAAGTCCCTAATATCCATCCCATGGTGTGCACAAGCATCCCTAAAGGAAATCAGAACAGCAATTTGGGAAAGTTCTACATTAGGGAGATCGATATATCAGAGAAGATCTCACCTATGATTGATATGAACCATACCTCTTCTCCTGCAACCCAGTTACCTTAACTGGATGACATACTGTGTGTCTTTCTGCTTTTGTTTTTTGGACGTCTTGTGAAATATTTATTCCTGGTGTCCAATATTTAGAAACTGGTGAGAGTAAGGGGATAGCTGGCTATTCTTCTGACAAGCTGAAAGGCCTCAGCGGAGCAAGAATAAACTTTGCTAATTGTTTAAATGGTGCTTAAAGGATCCCCTGGGTATCTTAACACTGGTGGCTCCATTGGTCTGTCATCAAACACTTCATCAATTCCCCATTCTGGAAACATGAAAGAAGAGACTCCTAAACACCAGAGGATTGCGATCATTGAGTCATAATGAATACTAGATGATTAATCTCTTTCACCTTCAAAACCTCAGACTTTTTGGTTGTACTTTATTTCCTGTAGTTTATTTGGAGCTCATTCTCCTAAGAGAGTCTTTGTGGAAAAGCAAGTTACAGTGGACAGCAGCAAGAGAATGCGGCGTGTTGATACAAAATGGATAATAGAAGAATTGACTTGAATCTTAGTGAAAAATTATTTGAACTTCCCAGATGCACAGACAACTCTATTTCTAGGGAAATTTAGGCATGTTTCTTAGATTAGGAATGTTAGTACTGGCATTTCCACAGAAACCAGACTTCCATTGCTCTTGACCTAGTGGCAATAAATCCTTATTTACCTTGAGAAAACTCTTTTATCATTCAATATCCAGACCTAAGGCTGTTTACATCTAGTAACAAATCAATCATCTATTAAGTACATATGTGGGTCCAGATCTAAGAGGTTCTGATTAATCAATCTTCTATTTAGCACAAATGATGTGCCAGACATGGTGCCAAGTGTTTGAAGATACAAAAAAGGCTAAAACAGCCACTGCCCTCAAGGAGCTTACATTCTAATGCATGAAGCTATATTAAAGGAAGGATATGTTTTTAAATGGAAACAACTGTCATATGGAGTTGGGAACTACAGATGGATAGGAAAAGTATGTCTGTGTTATGATGGTGCCCATAGGAAACAGATGATCCAGGGTTCTAGAAGATAGAATGATATCCTATACCTTGGACATTCCATCATTTCTAGACAATGACACTTTCTTCCACCCACTGAAGAGAATACACTATCTCCCTGCCATCTTATTTAGACTTAAATTTATGATCTCTTGAATGGGAGTACTACCTACCTCCATTAGGGCATAGGGCCAAGCTCCATGCCTTTCTCAGACTCCACATGTCCAACACAGATCTCCTTATCTTCTTTCCTAAGTTCATTCTTCCTCCAAATTTCCCTATTTCTGTTGATGGTAACACCATTATTTCAGTCTACCTGGTTTGTGACCTAAGTGCAATGTGCTTGGCCTGGAATCAAGGTGTGTTGAATCTTTTCAACATGACCTATTTTTCATCACCCTATTTTGAAATTTTCTTGGTAAAGATGCTGGCGTAGTTTCCATTTCCTTTTCCAGCCCATTTGACAGATGAGGAAACTGAGGCAGGCAGGGTGAAGTGACTTGGCCAAGGTCACA
>NW_027185575.1:3612752-3636071 GCF_028583685.1 Petaurus breviceps papuanus
ATCTCCATGAGAGCATAGATTGTCTTAGTTTTTGTGTTTTTATTCCCAGAGTCAAACATAGTGCCTGGCACATAGTAGGTGCTTAATCACAAAGTCCAGTCAGAATAGAGAGCTCCTGGTTATCACACATCTGGTATGTTATCAGAGCCAGACTCAAACCTATGGCAACTGGATTCAAAGATAACCACTTTTTCCACCAAGCCATTCTACCTTTTGTTGTTTTGTCAAAACCCTGGGACAGTTTCATTGCCTGTATAAGGTATATAAACTTATGGTCTTTCTGTTCATTTGAATGCGGTAATCTGGGTGATATGAAGCCATCATTTACTTGGGTTTTTCCCATGTGAATTGTTCTCCTTTGAGTGACCATGGAACTCATTAAGGAGGTCTTTTAGTGTTCCAGTGCATCATGCAATCAACACAATGCCATGAATAAACAGAAGCACCTAGAGAGCTTCAAAATCTATAGGGAACATCTCTTCTAGGTAGATTTTACATGAGATATCCTGACTTTTTAAATTTAAATTTTAATTTATTCTTTTTAAACCAGAGCTGTGATTAAATCAGTATAGGGAAATCACTACAATTCATACTTGTTCTGTGACTTATAGACTTAAAGAGGAATTGGACATCTAATAGTCTGAAAAATGTAGTATCATTGATCATGAAAGGAAATAGGATGGGCAGTGACATAAAAAAAAAATGTTTCCATTCCAGACTTCTGGTTTCCATAATTGCCTATGTCCTTGATTGTTCTATAACTTGCCATTAAAATGAGGTAGATAATATCTAACCTTCAAAAGTACTGGGATAATTATTGGATTCAAGACCCCATAAAATCCTCCTTTAAAAGGGACTGTAAAAGGGATCATTCCCTAATTAGCATTTAAAAAATTCTTATTCTTAATAGAAGTAGAATTATATAATGAAAAGAACACTGGACTAGAAGTCAGAAGATTTGGGTTCAAATAATACCTATTACACTTTGCTAGTTGTGACACCACAAACAGGTCCTGAAACCTTGATTAATCTCATTTCTTCTTCTGTAAAATGGGGGAAATAATTTCCAGCAACTCTGTATGTTATCAAACAAATATAGGACTATATTAGCAGAGAGTGTTTCCTCACCAAGAATTCTCCAATTCTTACATTTTACTCACCATATTTTGTTGTCTCTTTGTTTAGGCACAAAATTAAGACAAAAGATCCCAAGCCCGCTGATAGAAGAAATATCTGTCCTTTTTGTATTATTATTATTAATTATTATCATTAACATAACCTGTGATTTCAGTGGAGTAAGGAGGAATGTCTTCCACCAATGGACACTGGCATCTTCTTTGCCACTTAGTATCTTAAGAGAGTTGTCTAGAGGACTGAAAGGTGAAATCATTTTTGTTGTTAATAATGATAACAGCATTATTCACTATTAATGTTGTTATCTAAGTAACACTTTAAAATTTGCAAAACTGTTTCCACACATTGTTTCATTTTATCCTCACAACAAACCTGCAAATAAAACAACATTATTATTTCCATTTTGCAGATGGGGAAACTGAGGCTGAGCACTACTTAAATACTTCCCCAGGATCACACAGCTATTTAGTGTTAGATTCGAATGCAGGTCTTTCTAACTCCAGGTCCAGGTTTCTATCTACTAACTTGGACTGGGTCACACATACAGTATATGTCAAAGGTGGGACTTAAACCTGGGTCTTCCTTGGAATTACCAAGGTCCGTTTTCCATCTACATTACCACTTACTTTAAAATCGAAAAAAGATAAAATATTTGCGTTAGATTCCTTACGAAAGGTAGATATGATGAATGGATGGGAAAAGTTATTTTACCTGATTGGTTTCATCATATTTTTATGCTATATTGAGTACCCACAATGATCTTATAGGATTCATGAGTCCTGGAAACACCGAAATCTTCTAGTCTTTAGCAATTATAGAAAATACAGTAGAGTATAATAACGCTTTTGATTGTCATCCTACCTGCCAGGGTTTTATTGATTTGCAAAATCAATTTCAGAAGAGGAAGGATTCTAAGAGATTTAGTGCACTCCTGCCCCCTTCATTTTACACATAAGGCTTACCAAAGGTCATACCACCAAGCAGTGACAGTCAAAACTAAAACCATTTGGACCAAAGCAATCTTGAGAGTATTAAATCTGGTTATAAAAGAGATTTTGTGAGAAAACTGGATCTTTTGTGCAAGTACTATCTCAGACGTTTCATTTCAATAATACATAATTTTTTAATTCAATTAAAAACGGTTTATTTCTCTAGATTTCAGTTGAAAGTGAAACCTTGGGTTCAGAGAAAATTGTGGTTGATGTCATCATCTGAAGATTTTAGCATAAGCTTTCACTTTGGAAAAAACATAGATTTTATGTCAATAAAAATTGAACAATCAATGCCATCCCAAAGTGAAATGGGCTACCCCACTAGGTTGGGGTCTGATTTCAGTCTGATTCCCCATCACTGGAGAACTTCAAGCAAAGTCTATGTGACCACTACAAAGGCATGATATAGGAGGGATTCCTACATTTCGATTGGTGGTTTCCAAGGTTCCTCCTAGTTCTAACTCTCTGAACCTCAGTTTCCTGATCTGTAAAATACAGAAGCCACACCTAAGACCTTTAAGCTTCCTTCCAGCTGCCAATATCAATGAACCTAGGATCCTAATTTCAACAGTAGTAATAATAATTATCATTTATAAAGCACTTGAAAGTTTAAGAATCACTATACTCTCAATAGAGAGATGATGGATAAGTGAAGAAGAAGAAGAAGAAGGAGAAGGAGGAGAAGGAGAGAGATACATCTCATTCTTTCTGTTGAGGTCTTCACAAAAAATACCACTTCACCCAAAACAATCCTGTGAATTAAATAGTAAAAATATTATTATCCACATTTTACAAATGAGAAAATCAAAGCTCAAAAAGGATGATTTTCCCAGTATCACACTTACAGGCTTTCAGGGACAGGATTTAAACTCAGATTTCTCCTATCCCAAGTCCAGCACTCTTTTCACTACATGCTATTGATATCTAAGTGGTGAATAAAATGACCATAATTCCATGTTCCTAGCATACTAAGGCAATTTTCAAAATATATTCTGACCTGGCAAGATAAAATTCCTGCACAATTAGTATCTGACCCACATGGAAGCCAAGAACTTTCTTCTTCTTCTCAAAGCCTCACTAATGAAAACTCCCTGGAGATTCTCTTCAAAGACTAGGTTAGAGACACAATAATGGTTTTAGCTATTGGGACAAATTCCAAGTGCATCCCATGAATGTTGTTAACTGAAAGGAGAATTGTACCCTTCATCATTTGTTTATTTAATAATTTGTCAGAACCCACTTTAGTATCTCGAAGGAGCTTGTATATATGTCATATGGGCCCCAGACAGTAAAAGGGTTTAATTTATCGGCATTAACATACTCCATTGGCAATGTCAAGTCCACCCAACAAACCCTGTTGCCTCTGCTTTTCCCCTTTATATCTATAGTTTATTATATAGACTTCTTCTTTTGGCCTGCTCCTGGTATGAAACTTCACTCTCATTTCATGTTATCAAGATTCCATCATGGGGAAATAATGATAGTTTTCCAATATGTAATGCCTAAAGATACAATCTTATCAGCATCTCACTGTGTATTAAAGTTATACCCATTAGACCGTAAAATAATAATGCTGTAAATAAGCTCAGTGTTGGAAAAACTAGGGTGAATTTCTGACAGATACCTTCCTGGTTATGCAGAATTTGATGACATAAAACCTAGTGCTTCCTCATTTTACAGTGGGAAGTTTCTTCATGGAAATTGTTGGCCAAGGGAACAAGTTGTATTGGGCACCCTGATAGATATAGAATATTCCATAACAGCATTTTAAGTGTGTGTGTTTGTGTGTGTGTGTGTGTGATTGACCCCTTTGGCAGGCTGGTGAAGTCTATAAATCGCCTCTACAAATGGTGTTTTTAAATACCTAAAATAGGGGTGGCTGGGTAGCTCAGTGAATAGAGCACAGGCCCTGGAGTCAAGAGGACCTGAGTTCAAATCTGGCCTTAGACACTTAACACTTACTAGCCATGTGACCTTGGGCAAGTCACAACCCCAATTGCCCCTCCAAAAAGCAAAAATTAAAAAAAAAAACTAAAATAAAATATGTATAGTTACAAAAGAAATCAATTATATTGTAATATGGTTATTAAAAAACAAAAAGTTCATGGACCCCAGATTAAAGACCCACTTCCCTAGATAGAAAATGACCCCATGCCTAGGACTAAGTAGTACATAAATGAACAAAATTCAACCTCCTTGGATTCTGTGGGGTAGTCAATATATGCATATAACCACATTAAAAAACTGACCTCTCTAGGAGGTCTCCTCTGAGTATAAATTTTTAAAGAAGGATTGTGACTTAAGTCTTTATTTCCTCTGGTCCCTGGAGCAGTGCCTAGCACAAAGTAGGTTTGTTGTTTTTTTGATTGATTGTTCTCCAGCACTCAGAGGAGATATGGCCTTGTCTTCTAGGAATTCATATTAGTCAATCAATAAACATTTTTAAACACTGCTATGAGTCTAGTATTGTGTTTGGTACTACAGTTTAAACGCAAGATTCTCCTGTCATTTGCATTAGAGTCTAACCTGGTTCCTGGATCAAAAGATGCCAAGGAATGAGAGATTTAATGATGGAAGGGACATTAGAGGCCTAGTCCAATCCCCTCCTTTTATAGATGATTAAGCTGAGACCCAAAGAAAGTTGGATCTTTGATTTACCCAAGGTCATGGAAAGTACCAGACATGAGATTTGAATCCAGTTCTCCCTGGCTCCTAAATTCACCACTTTATCCATTATCTAAGACATTGAAAACTAATAGATTCATCCTTTTTTTTGAGAAGGGGCCGGGGAAGTCTTTTCTTTCTAAAATTATTATCTGGAACAGCCATACTTTTTGGCAATGGAAATTTCCTCTGTCCTCCAACATGGATTTTTCCCTTTGTAGTTGTGGTTTCTTGATATTGTGTTCCTCCAAATTCCCAAGCCTTAACATGTAAAATGCAATTCTTCAGTCCTTTGTACAGCTGAGTGGCCTGTGTTTTTTTTCTTATTTGATTTGGCTCTTTTCTTGTTTTAGTGGGAAAGGAGCCAAAGACATGAATATTCATGGCACTGTTAAACAAGATTTTTATTGAAAACAAAAATAGTTCTGAAGGCTTTCATTTGTCACTCTCCAGCCAGCCAGAAAAAGCCCCATTGAACAGATTTATATCGGCAATTTTTGTTGTTTGCAGGTTACTTTTGGTGAGAATGTACAGCACCCTCCCAGTGAGCAAGGTATCTGGCTGTTTCTCCCCCCACCCTTTATTTTTAGACTTACAAATGAGTTCTCCTGTTTATAATCTTTCTGACTTTCCCTACCCCCTTTCTAAGCAATGAGGGACAACCAATAAAAGCTGAATAGTTAAGAGGAAGACATCACTCTTTGACTTGCTTGTGTATAAGCATGTGTGTGTGTGTGTGTGTGTGTGTGTGTGTGAGTATGTGTGGGTGCCAAAAGGAGGAGGAACTTGTGTTTTGGTTTCTTTCCTGATTATCCTGGATAGTAAGTGGAATGAGGTTGAGACTTCCCCAGTCTTCCGGAATGGATCTTGTTTTATTCTGTCTAATTTTTGCAAGTCCCTGCTTGCTATCTCCTGTATTCAAGTGGGCTGTAGCACTCTATGATATTGATTAATCGATGCATTATTCTTCCACACACATTCTAACAGTTCAAGGCTACTCATTTTTCATGAGTGCTATTGTTATTTAGCAGAAAATAAATAAGCCATCAGAAATGTATTGCAGTGCCAACTAAAATGTGAGGGTGATTTTTACTTCCAGCTTTTTTGTAAACGGTACTCATTTATGAAACAGAAATTCCCAGAAGGAGATGTCAAATTTTCATAGGATGAGAGCTGTTGAGGGTGGTGATTGTGATAATATGATAGAGGCCCTGAAAACATGAGTCTAATTGCATCTCGTTGCTTTTTCTTCCAGAAATCTATCAATGATGTGACTATGCCTATGTCATTCATTTTATTCACTAATCATCTATTAAGCAACGAGCAAAGGCCCAGCACTGTGGCAGGCTCCTAGGAGAAGACAGACAATATAAGAGCAGTGCCTGTCCTCAGGGAGCTTACATTCTATTAGTGGGAAACAATTTGCACACATATCATTACATACAAAACAAATACACAGAGGATGAAGAGCTGGCCTCAGAGCCATGCGGACCTGGGTTCAAATCTCACTCTGGACACATTCTGGCGTGTGTGATTCTGGTAAAATCATTTCATAAGTCGTGTCTTCTGGGCCAGAGGTGTAAAACACACCACCTACAGGTACACATGGCCCACAACACTCCCCAGTGAGTGAGTCCTGAACCAGATTAAAGTGTAAAATATTTAGCAAAATAAAGACACAATAAATCAAAGATAACATTATGTTTTACAACTAAATCAACATGGCACCAGCAGGGATGTCTATATATGGATTAATCGCCCTTATGTCTTTTGAGTTTGACACAATTGTTCTAGGGAACTGTAAGATTAAGTTATAGAGAACTATGACAGGGTTCCCAAATCAATGGAATCACACACATCCAGTCCCTATCCCTATTTCTATGGAAAATAGTTTCAAAGCGATGAGAATGGATGTAGGAAGTAAACTTGGGATTGAAAGGATGGTGCAGAGGATAAAATTCTGAGCCTAGAGTCAGGAAGACCTGAATTCAAGTTTGACTTGTCTGACACTTACTAGCTGTGTGACCCTGGGCAAGTCCCTGTTTGTCTCAATTTCCTAATCTATAAAATGAGCTGGAGAAGGAAATGACAAAACCACTCCAGTCTCTTTCCCTAGAAAACCCCAAATGGGGTCATGAAGAATTGGACATGATTGAAACCAACTGAACCACAAAGAATTTAACACTTCAGCTACACTTTGAAGAACATGGGATCAGTGCCACGTAGGAGGAAATAATAAAATAAATTCTGGTCAAAGAACAGAAGTGAGAAAACCATCTTGGAAAAAAAGGGCTCTTGTGTTCTTTTGGCTTCCCCATGAGCGAAAGTTTGGAGGTCAAAAGTCACAGGGCATTGATATAAATCATTACCACAGCAGCTTAGAGAGTAGGCAGTCAATGCTTCATTAAGGAATATTTGGTATATTTACATTTATTGAATTCAATGTCAGATTAAGAGAAAGGGAGCACTTATTGGTCAGTCAGTCAGTCAAACATTTAGTAATCACTTATTATGTGCTAGGGACTTTGCTGAGCACCAGGGATTCAAAGAAGGGTAAAGGATCCTTGCTCATAATGTAACAGGAAAGACAAAATGCAGACAGCTGTGTACAAACAAGGTATATACAGGAAAAAATGAATGTAATCATCCAAGGGAAGGAACTAGTATTATGGGGGGTGGGAAAAGGCTCCCTTTAGAAAGTATGAATTTAACTGGTATTTCAAGATGTCCAGGAAGGCCAGGTGGGAGACATGAGAAGGCAGAGAATTCCAGGCCTGAGGTCAGTAAACCACTGAAGATGCCCACAATTAGGAGATGGAGTGAGCCTTGGGTACAGAATTCATGTTGAGGGAACTATTATTCTAATACGATTTTTTTTAAATAGGTGATTTTTCAAAGGGAGGAAAACAAGAGTGTCCTTTGGAGGTATGGATCATGGAGAGGGGGCTAATTGGTGGTCAGTGGAGAATAAAGTTATAAAGGAAGGTGGACTTTGGGTGTGTGATTCTGAGCTCTGGGGTGGTCAGACTGATCAAAGTTACAGTGTGGGGGAAAATGCTATGGTCACCTAATATTTGCTCTTAAAAATAATGTGGCGTTGGTATGAGATGTATGGCAAAGATTCATAGACAAAGTACGTAGGACAGTTTATTTGAAAGGTAGATATGTTTGCTCATGATTCTTTTTTTTCTCTTCCCCTTCCCTACCCCATGGAGATTAGCAGGGAAAAGATAAGTAAATCGTGCGTGTTAAATACTTGAAGATGTTTATTTTAAAAAGTCAGGTATGCAACCACAATATTATATTTTGAAGAATCTTAGATTGGGAAGAGGTTTTCAAAGGTGCATTCTGTACCAGAATATGAATTCTCTTCACAATCTTCCTTCAAGTGGTCCAGGCTATGCTCGAAGGCCTTTGGCATGAGAGCGCAGCTTCTTCCTCTTGAGGAATCCCCTTTCACTTGGAGATAGCTCTAAGTAGTAAGATTTTCCCAACATAGAGATGAAATGTCCAACTCTGATACATCCAGATATTGCTGCTAATTCTTCTCTATAGACCCAAATGGAGTAAATCCAGTCCATCTTTTCTATGACAGCCCTTCAGATAATTAAAATAGTCATCATGGCTCCCGAAGTATTATCTCCTCCAAACTAAACATTCTTCATTCCTTCAACTGATCCTTGTGAGCTGCAGGCCATTCACTATCCTAATTAACTTGCTCTTCAAGCTTCACTTAATAAGCTTTTCACATTTACTATTGATCTGTTATAATATTCAGCTACTCTGATATTAGGAAGGGAGTAAATGAATAAACAAAAAATCCAATAATACTTGTAAGGTGTCACATAAATGCTAACTATTAATATCACTGTTATTATGGTGAAGCCAATCTTAGCAGAAGAGATTAGCACACTGTTTCCTGAGCACTGGAGGGATTGATCTGATTACAGTGTAGGATAAGATGGGACAAGATGGAAGCAAGAAATCTGGGGAGAAGATGGATAAAGAGTTAAGTGGAACACAGCTTCAGCTGCCTAGATTTCGTGGGCCACAAGAGGAATTTCACCAATCAGGAATGGAAAAAGACCTGGGTCAAAATGTTCTAGAGCAGAAATGGTTAATTCCTCAAGGATTAAACTCATTTCACCTTTTGCCAAAAAAAAGCACCTATTATTAAGTAGCTGAAAATATAATAGTTACAGCAAGACCATTTCTTTAAAAAAAATAAATGAAAGAAAGATCAGAACATACTCATGATGTCCTTTGCTGCTGGTAGATAAACTTGAAGTTTAGATCTTGATGTCACTTTCCAATAGATTTGGGTTGTCAGATTTTATCAGAGAGATTTAATGCAAACATTTGTTTCTCCAGTCCCTACATTTTCATCTGATTTTAGTTCCTTCTGTTTTACTTACACAAAAACTTATAAATTTTATATACTCAAGATAGGTTCCCCCCCCAATAGTATATAGTTTTTTTTTTCTATCTCTTCTTTAGTTACCAATTTTTCCCTTACACACAATTGTGAAAGACAGAACTTTCTACTCTCCTCTAATTTTATGTGCTATGATTTTTTCATATGTAGATCATTTATCCATGTGAAATTGATTGTGATATAAGACATAAGATATTGATCTAAACCTCTTTTTTTTTTTCAAAACCGCTGTCCTGTTTTCCTAGCAATTCTGGTCAAATTACAATATCTCAGAGCTGGGAAAGGAATTCAAAAAGCCAATGAGTCTAGACTGTACCTGAAAAATAATCCACTTTCCTATATATCCAGCAAACTTTTGTGAGTAGCAGCGCAGCACAAGGGTTGTTCATCTTTTTGTCATTACTTACTCTAATTAAATGTCCCACTTCCTTTTCTGATCCTACATTTCATTTATGCTGTCTTTCATGATACTCTTGATGTGTGAGTCATAATTGGTAATATGCAGTGTTCCAGTGATACCCTTTTTGCTTCCCTCTATTGCCTTTTGGTCACCTACTTCTTTGACTTTTGGAAGAGTTTTCTATGATTTATAGTCAAATGGTATCACTAAGAAAATATTTGTGACCCACAGAAGAAAGGGTTAAATGATATTTCTGTAGGATGCAGATAAAATTAGGTCAAGGGAATTAAGAGAAAATAGTTTTCCATTGAGGTAAGTATTGAATCAGGACAAAACACAATATGCTTGGAGTTGCTTCACCTTCTGACATTTGTGTAATTGTAAAAGAAAAAAAGTGGATTCATTTAGATTGAATTAAATTTAAACTGAAAAAAATTAGTAATCACTGACATTTATCAGCAGGAAAATGGATATGGCTGAGTCCAATAGACTTTATGTGCTTCTTTTCACTATTTCTTGGCATTTATTTAATTACTTGTCCATGCTTGAAAGACAGCTGTCTAATAATAGCAACTTCCATCAATACATCCATTTATGAATTCCCAGAGTTTCCAATGCTCAACACAAACTCCCAACTAAAATCCCTTCTTCTAACAATGGGATGAAACCTCAGGCTTCTTAGTGATCTACTAAACCAGGAGTAATTGAAGACCAAAAGGTAAATGTGCAGTGTCCAAAGGAAAAAGAATAGGGAAATTTAATAGAGCATTGACCTTTGTCCATGAAGATGATACTATTTTTCCTGCCTGTCAAATACTAGCTTTGAGATTGTCTTCTACTCCTGCTTTGGATGGGTTTTATTATACAGTCACATCCTTTATTTTCAAAAGCATTGCAAAACTTAAAGCATTGTGTAAATATTGATACTATATTATTATTATTACTATAAATGACACAAGTTAAAAAAGAAACAAATAAACATTAAGTACCTATACTATGCTAAGCACTTTATAATTATTATTTCATTTGATCCTCACAACAGCCCTGGGAGGTAAGAACTATTATTGCCTCCATTTTACAATTGAGGAAACTGAGGCAAAACAGGTTAAGTGATTTCCCCAGAGTCACAAAGCTTGAACCCATGTATTGCCTGACTTCAGGGCCAGCATTGTATCCACTCTGCTGCCCAAATGCCATGTATCATTTGTTTAAATAAATACTATGCACTAGGCACTCTTCTAGGGAATGAAAATTCAAAGAGAAGCAACACACACACACACACACACACACACACCCCAAACCCTGTTCTCCAGTAACTCACAATCTAACAGGGACACAGCATGCAAACAATCATGGGCAAACAAAATATGATCAGGAGAAACTAGAGATAATCTCAGAAGGAATTCATTAGCATTTACAGGAATCAAGAAAGGCTTCATTCGTGAGGAAGGTGGGATTTGAGCCCAGTAGTAAAGGAGGCCAGGAAACTCAGAAAGAGATGAGAAGGAAAAGAAATCTAGACATGGAGGTCAGCCAGTGAAAATGCATGGAGTCAGGAGATGTAACTTTCATATATGTGTCACTCAGGATATGATGACTAATAGGATTAAATTGAAAAATGGTGCCATATTGTATAATTATACATTCAAGTGACATGCCGTGATGTCAGAGACCAAAAAGGTGATTCCCATGAACTAACCACTGATCCTGCTTTTTGATGTCAAGTGGCCCTTTGACAGTCTCATTTCTAAAGTAGATACACTCACGTAAATTTGGAGTTTTCATCCTACAATCCATCCAGTTTAGTCAGTAGCTACATGATCTCAGTTATCTCCAATCATGCTACCAGGATTCTGGCCATCCTTCTCATCATCCCCATCTACCAGAACTTGGACTCTGCCCCTGGGACTGGGCTTTGAGATTTCAGCTGTAACCTTTTCTTCTTTAGAACCAGAAATGTCTCACCTCAGGACTTCCCAAGCATTCCCAAACCATGGTAAACATCCCCAGTCGCTCTCTCTCTCTCTCTCTCTCTCTCTCTCTCTCTCTCTCTCCCGTTCCCCCTATATCTATGTATATACTTTTATGAGAATGTTAGCTTCTTGAGTGCAGAGACTGGCATGTTTGCATTTGTATTACCAACATTTAGAACATTGTAAGTGTTTAATGAATTTTCGATAGAAAGGAAATAACTTGCCCCAAGTCATGCAGGTAATAAATATCAGAGCTGGGATTCAGAGAGCCCAGAAATCCAGTTTCAATTCCTCCATACCTATCAATATCAATGAAATAAATTTTGAGTAATGTTTTTTTCTTTTCATCTATACATATTCATATATCTAATATATATACATATATGTGTATATAGCATACATGTATATGTGTTATATATGTATGTGTATATAGAATTGTGATGCATATATGTACACATGTAATAAGTATGTGCACACCTATATGTATACATTGATGCAGATGCAGACAAATCTCTAAGAAATGTGATCCATACTATGTCCAAAGGGCTATAAAACTGTGCCCAGCAACATTTGACCCAGCAACATTACTATTAATATGTACAAAAATATTTATAGCAGCTCTTTTTTTGTGGTGGCAAAGAATTAGAAATTGAAGAGATGCCCATTATTTGGAGAATGACTAAACAAGTTGTACATGACTGTGATGGATTACTGATGTTCCATAAGAAATTGTGAGCAGGATGCTCTCAGAAAAACTTGGAAAGACTTATGAACTGATAAGAGAGTGAAGTGAGCAGAACCAGGAGAACATTGTGCATAGTAACATCAATATTATACAATGATGAATTGTGAATGCCTTAGCTATTTTAAGCAATACAGTGATCCAAAATGATTCTGAAGGACTTATGATGAAAAATGCTATTCACCTCCAGAGAAAGAACTAATGCAATATGAATGAAGATTGAGGAATACTTTTTTTACTTTATTGTTCTTGTGGGTTTGGTCTGCATTTTCTTTTGCAACATGGCTAATATAGAAATGTTTTGCATGATTGCACATGTATAAGCTATATCAAATTTCCTTCTCAAGGAGGTAGAAGAATTTGGAACTCAAAATTTTTAAAAATAAATATTAAAAAAGATTGTTTAAATGTAATTGAGAAAAAATTAAATAAAAAGTAAATGTAAAGTAAAAAAATAACTACCCCAAAAACTGAAATATGATCCACCATATATAACTATTTTATGTATTATATTTTTGTACTGATACAATATAATAGAAAATAATAATATTAATTCATATACAAATACATATTATGATGGTTCATATTTCTTCTTAGAGAAACTGTAATTTTTACCCTTTTATGCCTACTGCCTTACTTCAGACTTTCTGAAAGAATTTTCACAGTATCCCTGAGCCAGAAGGGACCTTAGAGACCAATTCATCACTCTTCTTTAAATAAGATTCTCATCTACAACATACTTGAAATATAGTCAATCACCCTTTGTTTGAGGATAAGGCTTACCCAAATAGGGTAAGCCCTCTGCTCCCCAGTTTAGCCTATTTTGCGTTGAGGTATCTCTAATGGTTGAGAAGAAGAAGAAGAAGAAGAAGAAGAAGTAGTAGTAGTAGTAGTAGTAGTAGTAGTAGCAGTAGTAGTAGTAGTAGTAGTAGTAGTTGTGGTAGTAGTTGTGGTGGTGGCAGTAGTAGTGGTAGTGGTAATCATTTTTATTGTGTTTCTCACATCCAACTTATATCTGCCCCTTTGCAAACCTCTTCCCTGTTGCTGATACTTCTGCCCTCTGGGGCTGGCAGAGCAAGACTAATCTCAGTTGCATATGATGTACTTCCAGATTGTTTTATGCTCTATCTGGGGAACCTTCCATGTTCTCTCAACCAAGGAGCACCTTAAATACATTATTTCAACAAAAATTTAACCACCACAGAACAGAACCTTGGGATTTTCCAAAACTTCCTGTTTGGGGTTTTAAAAGCATCCATTCCAAAGTGTACATTGTCCTTTATCCCAATCACCTGACTCCTTCCCATAACTTTTCTGTGAGATGCTGAGAGAGAAAATATGGCAAGCTTGGGCCCATTCTATAGATGGGGAAACATAAATATAGCAAGTAAGTATTCTTCCTGAGATTAGGAGGTAAAACCAGTCCTCCCAGCTATCACTCCATTATTCACTGGTTAATGCCATAGGTGTGGGGTGTGATCTGGTCAGACCAAACCTTTTTTTTTTTTTCCAGAGGTGGGAGGGAGTTCACAAGTTCAGTCCCTGAATACAGGAGGAATTCAGCCACCTCCTGTATCATCTTATTCAAATTCCCTCTTGGTTTGGGATGCCAGAAAGGATTTTATCCTCTAGACCGTGCCATTATGTATGGTGGCCAAATTTTTGTTGATGTAATGTACTTATGGTGCTCCTTGGTTGAGAACATACAGGAGATACATTTGTAAAGATCTGTACCTCTTTTTGTTCTCCTAAGCATAAATCAGTTGTGAGCCCTAAATGCTTAATTGACTTGAACCCAAAAGAATCAGTCAAAGTAGTTCTGGGAAAGCTGGTTTCCTGGGATCCAGTTGTTTGAGATGTTTAACATCTAGGATCAGGGCCACTGTCTAGATCTGAGAGAGAAAGAAGTTGATTACTGTATCTGTACAGATCTTCTTTGTATGTGCACACACCTCTGCCTATATGCTATTGTAATGATGGAGTGTTACCCTGCCCTCACCCCAATTAATATAATCAAAGAAGTCCCAGATAGTTTGATTAAGTCATCAATCAAGAAGTATTAACTAGGGAAAAAACAAGTCTTTAATCAGTTTGAAGGAAATAGGTGCTTTGATCCTTGAATAAAGATAGATGATATCATACCACCACCATCTTGTGACTGTTGGAAGGCTAAGCTGCACCATCCAGTGGTCGGCCACTCTGTTGTTGTTCATCATTAATTTTCAGAAAGGACCAATGACATCTCAGGATGATGTCTTGCCTTGAATGTGAATTTGATTTAAGTGAGGCAGAATTACATAGAATCGTCAGTCTCATGCTCTCTTCCAGAGTCCTCAGAATCTAGATCCCATCCCAATCCTATAGTAGGACAAAAGTCAAGATGACTGGTAATGGTTCAGAATGCAGTGGATAACCTTGGTGTCTTCGATGTTTGCCAAACCCTAAGATCTCCAAAGTGCATTCCTCAGCCACCTTCATGGTCATTGAAACAAATTATTCTTATCTGCCCATTCCTCCATTGGGAGTGTCCATGCACTGGGGGTAACCATCCCCCTAACTCACCAATGGGTTTGAGCCCCATCAGTCAACCTCAGTCTGGTTTAGCCTGTATATTGAGATGGTTTTACCAGAGTACAGCCACTGCACACGGTGCAGCTTCTTGGAGCCACAAGTGAGAAGCAGGTGAGCTCATGAGCAGGTCTGAAAAGAGCTCAGCAAAACCTCACACCAGAGGTACTGGTCCTCCTGAGCACCCTGTACACCCTGAGGGCACTCTAGTAGCAAAAGAGTTCCATTTAAATTCCTGAGGAAGAACCCATCTCTCAGGCAACCATGGAAATTCAGAAGATCTCAAGGTCCTGTCAAAAGTACTGCCAGTAACCAGAGTCTGTATCAGTCCACTGGAGCTAGTAATAGAAGCCAACAGAGTTGGGAGATGACTAAGGAGTCTCCCTGAGAAATACATGCTGAGGCACTGATCTTAAAAGGCCAACAGAGAGATACACTTCAGGGAACTTATTAAAGACTATATGGGGTTGGCGGGGAGGACTTCCAGCCACCCAAAGTTGTGACTTATACATGCAGAGAATACATGACCAATGGATCACAATTGAAAGTCCTTTTCACCACTTTCCCCAGGGTAAGGAGAGAGTGTGCCCCCAATTCAGGGAGCATATTTTTTGTGACTACTTTTCTTAGGGCTGAACAGCAACAACTGAAAAGCTTTCAGGAATGTTGGTTTGTTTTTTTGTTTTGTTTTGTTTGGTTTGGTTTTTTGTCTGGGCTGGAGTGAGGGTGCCTTGATATGTGGCTTTATTGGTGCGACAAAACTCCCTTTGCCAACACTCACACACCAGTTACTTCTCTTTTTTTTATTATTATTTTTTAAAGCAATCGGGGTTAAGTAACTTGATCAAGGTTACATGGCCAGTTATTTCTGGGTGTGGTGCTAAGTATCTGAGCCCGGATTTGATCCCCAGGTCATCCCAACACTGGAGCCGGTGCTCTTACTCGCTATGCTACCTGGCCACCCCTCCTTATCTTTTTCAATATATCTTCTTAGTGCCATTCCTGAGGACATTATGTCTCAGAGGCAAGACTTTGTAATGGAAATGCAAACTTAAAGATCTTCCCTGCCCCTAGGCTAGAGTGCACCTGGAGCCTGGGGTGGAAGGCTAGTTTTTCAGTAGATACTTCTTGATTGGCCAGTGAGTCAATAAGGCTGTTACATTCTCTGAGCCAGGAGAAGGCTATATAAGCCCTGATGTGTAGCTTTGTTTTGGGACTCACTTTGAGAAGTGTTCTGTAATTTGATCTGAATTCTGGGAAGCCGTTGTTGAGAGTCCCCCGGCTTTGAAAAACCCAGAATGTGGAAACCCAGATGTTGACTGGGTATGGATGTAATGGTTGGACAGTTTGAAAATCTGTCTACTTGATGTTTCTGTCTTGATAATTATGCCTGTATACTTTGAGGTTCAGGGTGCTGACCTTTTCTCCTGAACAAGGTAAATGATATATGTCTGACTGATTAAAGTAAGCTTGTTAACCCATTTTGAGTTGCTTTCCTTTAACAAAGCAGATCCAAGAACCTGTGTGAGCAGGCACCCTGGGGACACTGGGGTGCTTGCTGCTACAGACTTGAACCCAGATCTTATTGACAAAAAAAGCACACAGTACTCTCCAGACTAGGTTTCCCATCTTCACTCTCATTAGACTTATTTTGTCTTCACAATATCCTAGTGAAGTAGGTTGGGCAGATATTACTGTTCTCATTTTTGTTGTTTGGTTATTTCAGTTGTGTCTTACACTTTGTGGCCCCATTTGAGGTTTTCTTGGCAGAGATACTGGAGGGGTTTGCCATTTCCTTCTCCAGCTCATTTGACAGATGAGGAAACTGAAGAAAGCAGGGGTTTAGTAACTTGCCCAGATTTACAAAGCTGGTAAGTATCTGAGGCTAAATTTGAACTCAGGTCATTCTGACTCCAGACCAAGCACTTTATCCATTTCGCCACCTACCCACCCTTATCCCCACTTTAAAGATGAGTAAGCAGAGGCCCCAAGAACATAAGTGATGTACCCACTGTCACATTAGCAAGTCATGGAGGTGAGATTATACTGCAGATCTCTTCATTTGTGGATCAGTCAGTGTTTTGTCTATCTTGATAGATGCAATCATCCATACTTACTTTGACTAGAAAAGGTAAAGAAAAATAAATTGGAATCAAAGATGTATATCATTTAGTTTTTCCTATTCTGCCTTTCTACCCTTTTAATTTGTACAGTAGCAGGAAGTAGAGCATCTATGGTGCATTAAAGTTAGATTAGAAATCTCCTGGCATTTAAAACCATCTACAGTTTGACCCCATCTTAACTTCTCCCTCTTAATTCTCTTCTTCCTCTTCCCTCATTGTACATTCCAGTCAAATGTGCTATTTGCTTTTCCCCAAACCCAGCATTCCATTGCCTTCTTCTGTCCCTGAATGGTGACTGTCTCCCATTCCTAAAATTGGTTCCTTCCTCATCTTCACCTTTCAGAATCCTTGTCTTCCTTCAAGATTTAATTGAGATGCCATCTTCTTCAGCACCGCCCTCCACAGTGAATACCATGTACCACTGCAAAAATTCCTGTTTCTCTTTGACTAATCTCACAAGATCATAGATTTGGGGCTGAAAGGAAAGTTGGAGGTCACCAGCTCCAATATTCTAATTTTAGAGATGGGAAAACTGAGACCCAGAAAAGGAAGCTGATTTGCCTGGGCTTACACAGAGAGTCAATGTCAGAAGCAGATTTAAACCCTGTTGCTTGTGATTCCAAATCCATTTCTCTACCCATTGTGATATGCTTCATGTTTATCTTACTAACTCCCTACTTTGGAAGATCTGTATTTATATAATGGTGTCCCCCTTAGAATGTAAACCTCTTGTGCTTATATTTGTCCTTAATTCCTATCAAACACATTATCTTACATATAGTGAGTGTTAAAGGAATATTGAATTGAATATGTGGGAAGCACAATTTAAAGCATCTAACTTACCTGTAAATAAATCACAACTGCCAAATCTTATCAAGGGAGTCAGAGTTGAATAGCAAATTTCCTTTGAATTCTGTTTTATTTTCTAATCTAGTATTTCTCAGCATGCTTTGCTTTTTATTTTTCCCATAACAACATAAGTAAGATCATTGATTGGGAGTATTATTATCTAGCTCAAGTCTCTAATGAATTTAATAGGGGGAAAACTGTGCTTTGCTCTCTGGGAATAGCAAGGCTAACCATAGGTGAAGAACAGTGACAAAAAAGCATGTCTCGTTGTTGAAAAGATGAACTTTCTAAGGCTGAGGTATGTTCAGTCACCATATGCTTTTTTTTAATTATACTGTTCTATTTAATTACATCTAGGTGAAGCAAAATGATTCTCCTTCATTGTGTCATTTTAATCAACAAGACAAAAATATAAGATCTTGCTCGGTGCTTGATAAGTAAACATAACCTCTACTTACTGGATTTTATTGGCACCAATAATTGGCAATTTGCACACAGGGACCCAAGAGGAAGAGGGGGAAGGGAAAGAACAGGAAGTGGGAATAGATTGTTAGGAATGATCTCAATTGTGACCTGAAGAGGAAGGGGACAAGAAGCATTTGCTTCTAAGACTCTGGTCCAAGGTCCCAGAAATGTCCTCTCCATCTCTCCACCAGCAAACCCCCTTTGCTATTCTTTTAACTCAGGATGCAAGATCCAAGTGAAATTGTTATCAATCAATGAGCACTAGTTAGTTGCCTAGTATGGCAGGCATTATAATAAGTGAGAAGGGGTGCTCATACACAATAGCCTAGATTCTACTGCGCAGTACATCTTTACAGATGAATAAAGCATACTACAGATGAACTATCGAGACAATGATGGGGCAGCTAAGTGACACAGTGGTTAGGGCACTGCGGGGCTTGGAAAAAGGAAGACACATCTTCCTGAGTTCAAATCCAGCCTCAGATATTTACTAGCTGTGTCACCCTGGGCAAGTCACTTAACCCAGTTTGCCTTAATTTCCTCATCTATAAAATGAGCTGGAGAAGGAAATGGCAAACCACTCTATGGTCTCTGCAAAGAAAATTCCAAATGGGGCTATAGAGAGTTGGACATAACTAAAAAATGACTTAGCAAACAAAATCTGCCGCCTTAGCTCCTGATATCTTGACTTCATTCAAAAGTCAGCCCTGGTCCTTAAAACTAAAACTTCACACACACACACAACTTCACAAAATCTTCACGTCACAAAACATCTAGTCTGTGACCCTTGGAACATGGAATGATAGACAATCATTAGGCTATAGAGCCCTTGTGAGAAGTGGGATGGTCTCATTCTCTCTTTTTGTATTCCCAGTGCCCAGCATGTGGTAGGCATTTAATAAATGTTTGTTGATAGATTGCTTGAGTGATGTTACTTACCCAAGCAAGAGAAGGTCCAAGTTTATAGCAGCTTTGTCTGGGAGTGATTTTTTTTAATCCTTTTATCATTTAGCTTTAAAATGAGTAGCTAGGGAGAAGAATGTGTTTATCAAGTCTCTGAGCTGCTTTTCATTACCCAAAAAAGAGAGGGAATAAAAAAATCTTAATGAAGGCATGTTTGGGAAAGTAATGAGTTATTTCCACAAGTGCCCTGGCATGCTGACAGTGATCAAAGTTGGAAAACCATTTATTTCCTCTGTATTTCATGTCAGAAGTTTTCTTGTGACCCTTGTTAATTAGAAAAGGCACATGGTCTTTACAAGCATTCCTACCCTTCAGTCAGCTCCCCCCTTTGTTTCTCAGCAGGGGAAGAATCTTCACCCCAGTCTCAGGGGTGTGTCTCCTCACTCCCCATTCCCTTTCTGATGCTCTCCCTTCAGCCTCTCCTTTCTTCTCCTCAATTTATCTTTCAGTACCCAACTTCAACCTTTTCTTAAGGAAAATTTATTCAACACCAACCAGAAGAGCCTCTTCTATCAAGAATATTAAGATGCTACTTGGTACATTCCTCACCCTGCACCTCTGCCCCTCAGATTCATGCTTTCCAAGAACCAGTCCTTTAGCATCTGGGTGGATGCTGTGTTTGATGGGCAGATGGAGGGAGCCCTGTACTTCTTCCAGAGAACAGACATCCCTATGATCTGTAATTGATCAACGAACAGTCAATGAAGTGGCAGGCACTGTGCCAAACTCAGAGGATACAACCAATGGCAAAGCCAAAGTCCCTGGAGTTTCCTTTCAGATGGGAGAAACAGCATATAAATAACTAGGTAATCCAAGATATAAACAGAATAGATGGGAATAATCTGAAAGGGGAGGGAATGGCAGCTGGCGGGGGGGATCTCCTGCCAAAAGTGGGGTTTGAGCTGAGTTCAGGGAAACCCGATGGCAGAAGTGAGGAGAGAGATCATTGCAGGCATATGGATAACCGTGACAAAGCACAGGCAGGAGATGGCACGTTAGCATCATCCCCATCAAAAGCTAACATTTTCATGGAGGAGGTTAGGTAGCATGTTGGATAGAGAACAATGCCGAGAGTCAGGAAGATTGCTTTAGATTCTTGTTAGCTGTGGGACCCTGGGCAAGTCACTTAACCTTTGTCTGTCTTGGTTTCTTCATCTGAAAAATGGGGCCCACAATAGCATTCACCTCCCAGGGTGAAGATCAAATGAGAAGAAATGTGTAAAGTGCTTAACAGAGAACCTGGCACATAGTGGGGACTGTATAAATGCTAGCTACTATTATTATTATTCATCGCTTTAAGATTGACAGAGTACTCTATAATGTTACCTCAGGTAATCCCCAAAAGAACTATATGAGGTAGATAATTTTATTTACCCCACTTTGTGGATTAAAAAAAAACCCAGCTGAGTCAGAGAGAGGTTAAGGAAACCATCCAGGAGCACACAATAAGCATCTAAGGCAAAATGTGAAGTCTTTCTTAATCGAAGCCCAACATTCTGCCTCCTGGGCCAGAGCAGGAAAGCCAGTATGATGATTTATAGAGTTTGTGGAAGAAAGCCAAGTGTTAGAAGACTGGAAAGGGAGGAAGGAGTCAGGCCGCAAAGAGTTATAAAAGCCAAACAGGTGATTTTATATTTCACTTTGGAGGCAATAGGAAGCCACTAGTGTTCATTGAGGGTAGGATGGTGCAATAGATGGTCAGTTAGTCAGTCAGCATTCAGCAGCCAACATTTATTAAGCACCTTCTATATGCCAGGTACCGAGCCTAGCTCTAGGGATTCAAAGAGGGGTAAAAAAAATCCCTGCTCTTAAGGAACTCATTCATAATCTATTGGAAAGACAGAGGTGAGAAGGAAGAACTTTCCCAGTTTGGGGGGAAAAGCCCATACAAAGGCATGGAGATGGGAGATGACGTGTCCTGTATAAAGAACACCAGGAAGGCCCTCGTGGCTATACCAAGGAGTGAAGGAGGTGAATAAGATAGCAAGAAGGCTGGAGCATTGGGAGGTTTAAGGGATGGGTATGTCCAAGGAACAGATACTTCATATCCATGACTGGGCCTTAAGCAGGGATGCCCTGGAGCTCATGGACTTTCTCACCTGGAAGTTTATCAGTTAATAGGACCCAAGTTTATAGTCAATAGTCAATTAACATTTATTAAGCACCTACTATGTGCCAAGTCATGTAGTATAACCTCCTCATTTTACAGAGACCTGGAAAGTTAAGTGATTTCATTCAAGCATTCACTCAAAGATACCCATTAAATACCATTTTGCACTAAGCCGCTTAGTTCAGATTTTTCATTTTATAGCTTAAGACACGGAGGCCTGACAACTTAATTTGCATTTATTCAATAAACATTTATTAAGCACCTACTATGTACCATGTCATTTAGTCCAACCTCCTCCTTTTATAGATTAAGACATGGAGGCCTGACAACTTAATTTGCATTTATATAAATATTTGTTAAGCACCTACTATGTACCAGGTCATCTAGTCCAACCTCCTCGTTTTATAGATTAAGACATGCAGACCTGACAACTTAAAGTAGTTTCATTCATGCATTCATTCAAAAAAAATTAAATACCAGGCCTGTCCCAGGCCATCTAGTTCAACTTTTTTGTTTCACAAATCAAGATATGGAGGCTTGACAGCTTAAGTAATTCCATTTGTGCATGCATTCATTCAAAGACATTTATTAAACACCACTTTACACCAAATCGTTTAGTCCAAACTTTTCGTTTTATAAATTAAGACATGGAGGTCTGATAAATTAAGTAATTCCATCCATGCATTCATTCAAAGACATTTATTAAATACCACTTTTTTCCAAGGCATTTAATCCAAACTTTTCACTTTATAGATTAAGACGTGGGGCCCTGACAACTTAAGTGATTTTGTTCATGGATTTATTATTACATTTATTATAAACATTTATTAAATGCCTATTATAGTCTCAACTTCCTTATTTTACATGTTAAGACATGGAGACCTGACAACTTCAGTGCTTTTGTTCCTGCATTCATTCAATCAATCTTTATTAAGCACCTACTGTTTCCAGGTAGTATGCTAAGTGATGAAGATACAAAGACAAAAGCAAAACCCTCCAGGCCTCAAATAGCTGCTGCTGGAATACAGCACAGACATATGGAAACAAGTCTGAGATAATTTGCTGAGAAAGAGAGTACAAACATGGTGAGGGGGAGTGAGGTGGGAGTGTGTGTGGGTCCGGAAAGGCTTCTCTAGGAAATGCCCCTTATCTAGTCCCCAAAGGACTGGGTCAAGGTCACATGGGTCTCCTGGACCAGAGCTGAGGACTGAACTGCACTCCTCACCATCCACATTACTGATTCCTCTGTGCCCACACTAGGTATTGTAATGTGAGAGGGACAAAGTAGAAGACGGAGTTTTTCCTCAATCAATGTCATCTAAGAGAGACAGTTTGTTAAAAGTGACAAGGGCTGGGAAGCTAGGTGGCACAAGGAATAGAGCAGCGGCCTTGGAGTCAGGAGGACCTGAGTTCAAATCCGACCTCAGACACTAAACACTTGCTGGCCGTGTGACCTTGGACAAGTCACTTAACCCCAACTACCCTGCCCTCCCCCCTCCAAAAAAGCAAAAAAAAAAAAGTGACAAGTGGTGCCAGACTCGGGGTGGACCTTAGGAATGACTTAGGAATGACCTGGGCTCCCATCCCACCTTAGTCACTAACTATGTGATATCAGACAAGTCATCTCCCCTCTCTCAGTTTGTCGTTCAGGCATTTCAGTCGTGTCCAATTCTTTGTGACCCCATTTGGAGTTTTCTTGGCAGGGATACTGGAGCAGTTTGCCATTTCCTTCTCCAGCTCATTTTACAGATGAGGAGACTGAGGCAGACAGGGTAACTTGACTTGCCCAGGGTCACACAGCTAGAAAGTGTCTGAGGTGAACTTAGATATTGATGACTCCAAACCCAGAGCTCTATCCACTACCTGCCCAGGCCTCAGTTTCCTCTTCATAAAACAAAGGG
>NW_027185575.1:3641071-3691265 GCF_028583685.1 Petaurus breviceps papuanus
GAGAGGGAGAGGGAGAGAGAGAAGGAGAGGAAGGGAGAGAGAGGGAGAGAAAGACAGAGAGGAAGAGACAGAGACAGAGACAGAGACAGAGAGAGAGTGTGTGTAGGTGAATATCTCTTGAATGACAATGACTCCCAGCTCACTGACTTGGGATAATTTGGAAATTGCTTCTCGATTATCTGAATAAATGTCACTTAAGGCTTCAGTGCAATGGATTTTGTTAAGGAGCAGCCTGCAATGATAGAAAGAACCTTGAACTAAGAGTCTGGAGGAATGTATTGTACCCAGACTTTGCTGCTGCCTATGGGCACTCAGCTTCACTGCTTCCTGTTTCCTTCCCTGTGAAGTAAGACATTTGGACCAGATGGAAGTTCACTAATTTTTTTTTGGGGGGGGGAGTTGGGGGTGTCTTTATTTTATAATAATCTGAGAATAAAACTTTTTGAAGAACTCCATGATGCTATATGGATGTCTTCATAATTATTAGCATAGTATGGTGAAGTTTAGGGGTTATTAACCCCAGGTCAATGAACTCCCAGATTTTAGGGAGTTCATGAACTTGGAAGGGAAAAAATTATGAGCCGATGGAGATAAGTTTGATGTAATATATTTCTGTCTTCAATTAAACCTATGCGTGTGAGCGCTCACAAACATTTCTCTATTTTAATTAGCCTCTACTGAAATATAGCATTTCTTTCAATTATTTTTAAAATCCCTTATTCTGAGGAGTCCAGAGACTTCATCAGGTACAGCCAAAAGCATCCAGTATGAAAAAGCAGAGGGGAGGGGCAAGAAGCCCTAATGCAGTGAAAAGAGCTATAGATTTGGAGGCAGGAAAGACCTAGATTTGAATCCTCCTTCTGATAGGAATCCATAAGGAAAGAAATAGGCATTTATTAAATACCTACTGTGCACCAAGGCACTGTGCTAAGTGCTTTACAAATATTATTTGATCCTCACAACAAACCTGGGGGAAGTAGATGCTATTTCTATCCTTATTTGACAGTAGAAAAAAACTAAGGCAGCCAGAGGTTAAGTGGCCTGCCTAAGGTTACACAGCTAGTAAGTGTCTAAGGTCAAATTTGAACTCAGGTCTTCCTGATTCCAGGCCCAGCAGTCTATCTATTGTACCACCTACCTTCCTTTGGTACAGGAACTAGGAGGGCCCTAGTCTTTCCCCATGGGTGTGATTAAATTAGCAAATGGGTGAGGGTAATAGAGATGCAGTTCTAGACACAGTAAGAAGATGCTTCCTAAAGTTGGGTTACTTAAAAGTAGAATGAATTGCCTTGAGAGACAGTGGGGTCCCTTTCCCTACCAGTCTTCCCACAGAGACTGTGTGAAACCTTCAGTTCCCAACTTAGGGGTTGACAGCTATGAGAACACGCATATACATTTCGTACGTTTCTTCAACAAGTTTTATTTTCAGACTATTACAAAACAAAGGGTTCCCACCCCCAAAAAAAGATTCCTACCCCCCAATCTGTTCTGAAATCCTTACTTCACAAACATAGAAACAGGAAGGAGTGAACGGAAGGTCCCATAGCTAGTTAGCAGCAAAACCTGGTTTCAAGGCCTAACTCTTAATTAGGAGGGGTGGTAGAGTATGTCTTATGCGCTGTTTAGGTAGGGATTATACCTAGTGATCTCTGATGCCATTTTGGGATTCAGTGATTTTACGTTACACAATCAGTAGATGATGGTATCACAGTCAGCCTTGACCTCAATCTCTCAGTACATTTCAAAAAACGCAGGAAAGCAAACTTGCCCACCAGCCTGGTGCATTTCAACTCAAAATGGTTTAGCTTCACCGGAGAGGGGAGCAACCACAATGGGGCTGGCATGTTTTACAACAGATTAGCAGAACCCTTCTTAAATGCAAACCCATTTTCTTAAGCAAGATTATAGAAAGAACAGAGGTAATATTTTGATGTTTGTCATGGTAATTAGAATGCCTGATGAGAATGCTCATTGAAGTGGGGAAAATTCTGACAACCCAGGAGGGGAAATTACAATATAGTCTGTTTGTGACACTCCATGTAATCCTTTATTATAGTGATGAATTCCTAAATTATGTCTGTGTCCTGACTTTGAGCAGTGACTTGGTAGATTTTTCACAGTAGTAAGCTGTACATTTTGCTTAAAAAATGAACAGTAAATCTCTGACATCATCTTCCCTTTCTTTTTTATGAACTTAAAAAAAAACAGTAATGATGATGACAGGGCTATAAGGTTTGAAAAAGCACTTTATATATTTTAACTCACTCAGTCTTCACAACAACCCTGTAATACAGGTGCTATCATTGTCCTCATTTTACAAATGAGGAAATTAAGGCAGAACAGGGCATTAGTCAGGTTATAAAAAATGACTGTATCTGATGGGATGAACAATGGGAAAGAGGAAATAAAGCCAAACAAGAAAAAGAATGAGAGCAGGTAGTTTGCGTCAATCCACATTCAAACTCTGTTCTTTTTAGTTCTTTCTCTGAATGTAGACATCTCTCTCCATCATGAGTCTTTTGGAGTTGTCTTATAACCCTGCATTGCTGAGAAGAGTTCAGTCAATCAAAGTTGGTCGTCACACATACATTGTGTCTATAATTGTGTACAAATTTCTCCTGGTTCTGTTCTTCTCACTCAGTATCAGTTTGTATAAGCCTCTCCAGGTAAATATGAAGTCCATACGCTCCTCATTTCTTAAAGCAAATAGTATTCCATTACATTCATATACCACAAATTGTTTGCCATTCCCCAATTGATGGGCACCCCCTTAATTTCCAATTCTTTGCCACCACAAAAAGAGTTGCTATAAATATTTTTGTACATATGGGTCTTTTTCTCACTTTTATGATCTCTTTGGGATACAACCCTAAAAGTGGTATTTCTGGGTTAAAGGGTATGTACTTATTTATAGCCGTTAGGGCATAGTTCCAGATTCCTCTCCATAATGGTTGAATCAGTTCACAACTCCACCAGCAACACATTAGTGTTCCAATTTTTCAACATCCTCTCCAGAATATATCATTTTCCGGTTTTGTCATCTTAACCAATCTGACTGGTGAGATGTGGTACCTTAGAGCTGTTTTGATTTGCATTTCTCTAATCAATAGTGATTTAGAGCATTTTTTCATATGCTTATACATATCTTTAATTTCTTCCTCTGAAAACTGCCTGTTCATATCCTTTGACCATTTATCAATTGGGGTATGGCTTGTATTCTTATGGATTTGACTCAATTCTCTGCATTTTTTTAGAAAAGAGGCCTTTATCAGACATTGGTTATAAAAATTCTATCCCAATTTTCTACTTCCCTCTTAATCTTGCTTACATTGGCTTTGTTTGTAGAGAAACTTTTCAAGTTAATGTAATAAAAATTATCCATTTTGCATTTTATAATACTCTCTAATTCTTGTTTGGTCTTCCCTTCTCCATAAATCTGACAGGTAAACTATTCCTTGCTTTCGCAGATTGTTTAGAGTATCAGCCTTTATACCTCGATCATGCACCCATTTAGACTTCATTTTGGTATATAGTGTTAGATAAAGGTCTATGCCCAGTTTCTTCCAAGCTATATTCCAGTTTTCCCAGCAGTTTTTGTCAAATAGTGAGTTCTTATCCCCAAAACTGGGGTCTTTGGGTTTATCAAACAATAGATTACTATAGTCATTGACTGCTGAGTCTCGTGTACCCAATCTATTCCATTGATACACTACTCTATTCCTCAGCCAGTACCAAGTAGTTTTGAGGACTGCTGCTTTATAATACAGATTAAAATCTGCTATTGCTAGGTCACCTTCTCTAGCATTTCTTTTCATTAATTCTCTTGATATTCTGGACCTTTTGTTCTTCCAAATGAATTTTGTTACTATTTTTTTCTAGCTCTATAAGGTAGTTTTTTGGTAGATTGATTGGAATGGCACTAAATATGTAATTTAATTTAGGTAAAAGTATCATTTTTATTATATTAGCTCGACCCAGCCACGAGCAATTGATGTTTTTCCAATGAGTTAGATCTGACTTTATTTGTGTGAAAAGGGTTTTGTCGTTGTGGTCATATAGGTCCTGGGTCTGTTTTGGCAGGTAGTTTCCAAAATATTTTATAATGTCTACAGGAACTTTAAATGGGATTTCTCTTTCTATCTCTTGCTGTTGGATTTCATTAGAAATGTATAGGAATGCCAAGGATTTATTTTATATCCTGCAATTTTGCCAAATTTATTGTCTCAAGTAGTTTTTTTACTTGATTCTCTAAGTATATCATCGTATCATCCACAGAGTGATGGCTTAGTCTCTTCTTTGCCTAATTTGATGATTTCTTTTTCTTCTCTAATTGCTACTGCTAACCTTTCTAGTACCAGATTGAATAGAAGGGGTGATAGTGGACATCCTTGTTTCACCCCTGATCTTATTGGAAATGCTTCTAGCTTATCCCCATTACATATAATACTTGCTGATGGTTTTAAATATTATTTTAAGGAAGACTCCATTTATTCCTTTACTTTCTAGTGTTTGTAATAGGAATGGATGTTGTATTTTGTCAAAAGCCTTTTTCTGCATCTATTGAGATAATCGTATGGTTTCTGCTAGTTTTATTGTTAATATGATTAATTATACTAATGGTTATCCTATTGAGCCATCCTTGCATTCCTGGAATAAATCTTACCTGATCAATTTGTTTTATTCTTGTGATAAGTTGCTCTTGTATTTTTTTTTTAGAAGATAAAATTACATTTTAATAAAGGGAGAAGGGGTAAGACACCCAAACACTGATGACTCAGACATCCTCCAGGCTGGGGAGGGGCGGGGGGAGGGGGGTGGGTCTATGGATTCCCCCATACCACCACTCACCCCCTGAAGAGGGGGCAACAGAGATGGGGGGCACAATTTCCCTCCTTTGACAAGCATATCCGAAAGGCTGTGGGGACAATGGTGGTCTAAGGGGCCACTGTGGTTCTCAGTGTTTCTCAGGGCCTGCCCACATTCATTCCACCACTGAATCCATGTTGGAGTTTAGGTGCAGAGATCAAGCAATAAGGTGGGCAAGATTTGAGGAAGCTGAGGGTGGGGAGTGGGGTGGGGGTAGAGTAGGAGAGAGGCATGTAATCCAAGGGGCAGCCAAGGCTGGACCAGAGTGTGAGAATCCCCCAAGGCCTGGCCAGGCCAGGGGAGGGAAGAGCAGAAGGAGGGGGAGGGGTGGGCAGGGGGCTCCAGTCCTTGGTTATCAACTCTTGTCTGGTGGGGGGTCTCTGTGTACTGCGTTTTTCTTCATACTGTCCAAATATTCCTGTTGGGAGACGGCAAGGACGGAAGCCAGGATTTCATCATCATCCCAGTCGTTCAGACCAAAGGCGCTAGGTGACATCTGCTGGATCAGGGCCCGGCATTCCAGAGCAGGGTAGAGGGATACAAGGGGGGAGGTGGCTTGGTCTCCTCCCATCATCGACTGGCTGCTTGGACCTGGTGCACATGGTGAGGGGGGTTTGGTGAGAATGAGGGCATGGCCTGGTGAGGGCGGCTTGGGGCCCAATTCTGGGTGAAGGTCCTGCTGGTCAGGGGAGGGGGCGGTGCTGCGCTGCCTGGGGGACCTGCCACTCCACTCCTCCAGACCACTAGAGGCTGCTGCTGTGGCAGAGCTGCAAGTGGCGCTGGCTTTCCGGGGCTGGGAGAAAGGGCAGTAGATGCCCACAGCGTTAAGTCTCACCTGTGCTTGGCCCCTGACCTGCCGAGCTTGCTTCTCCTGGTCCTGAAGCCACTGCAGGTAAGACTCTCTGGCCACCTGCTCCTCAATGGCCTCATTGGTGGCTTCCCAGTCTGTGGCACGCTTCTTATCCTCCAGCATCTGCTGCTCAATCCAGGACTCCTCTGATGTTTTAATGGCATTCTTCATCAGGGACTGGTCAGCAAACCCTGGCTTGAAGGAGGGGAGCCCCAGCCCCACACCAATGGTGGCCTTGTTGGGGTTCACCACTGAGTTGTAGTGGACGTTGCGATGATAGCTGACCCGGATGGGCTCGTCCTCATTCTGCTGAATGCCATGAAACGTGTTGATGGGCTCCGTGCTGTACTGGTACACCTCAACAGGCCGGTTGTACATCTCTGCCATGGCCTGCATCTCAATGTGGTTCCCGTGGCAGTTGTTCTTCCTCTTCCGGTTGATGTAGGTGGTGAAGTCTTCGGTGACATAACTGGAGAAGTAGTCAGCATTCTGCATCAGATAATCCATGCAATGTTTCCGGACGACCTCATGCATGTCCTGGTCGCCATACACCTGGTCCGCCACTGCCCGGAACAAGCAGGCCCCATCCTCTTTCATCTGCTTGATGATGAACCCTTTCTTGTCCCGGAGGGCCTTCTCAAACCAGCGCTCCTGCTGCTCCACCGTGGCCGGGTCCATGGCCTCCACTCGGGCCGCCGCCGTGTCATACTCATCCTCGCTGTTGTAGCCGGCGCCGCCTTGGTCGTGCTCGGGGCTGCCCCCCGCGCCGGGGCCCACGCCGCTGCCGCCGCCGCCGCCTGGAGGCCCACCAGAGTTGCCGCCGGGGCCCGCCTGCTGCCGCCTCCTCTTGCTGTGGCTCGGGCCCGAGCTGCAGCCGCCTCCCCGGCCAACGCCGGGGCCGCCCACGGCGCCCAGGCCCAGGCCCAGCCCCAGTGCGTCGGCGGCCCCGGCGGAAGCAGGGCCCCCGGGGCCCGGAGGCGGCGGCGAGGCCCGCGGGCGGCCGCCCGATGACGGCCCAGCGCCCAGGCCGCCCTCGCCTCCGCCCGGACCGCTGGGCCCGCTGCCAGGCTCGCCGTCCGGGCCCGAGTCGGCGCCCGAGCCGGCGGGCGGAGGCCCGGGCGGCGGCGGCGGCGGCAGCCTCTTCTTGGGCAGGATGGTCATGGCGCTCTGGGCCCCGGCCTCGGCGGGCTGGGCCTGGGCCTGGGGCTTTGCGGCTCCGGCTCCGACGTCCCCTCAGGGCCGCAGGGGCGGGGCAGGAGCCAGGCCGGCCGAGGCGTGGGGTGCGGCCGGACCCGGGGCTGGGGGCCGCGGTGCGGGAGAGGCCGAAGGTCCGCAGGCCCCGCCAAGCCGCAGCGCCGAACGCCGCTCTCCTCCGCCTCCTTCTACTCGCTTCCGCCGCCGCCCGGGGCCGTTAGCAGGAGGAGCGGAGCGGGAGGTGGCGGCAGTGGGAGGGAAGGGAAGGGAAGGGAAGGAAGAGGAAGGGAAGGGAAGGGCAAGGCCAGGCCAGGCCAGGCAAAGGGAGGCCGGAAAAGAGCCCTGCTCTTGTCTTTTTGCTAATACTTTATTTAATTTTTTTTGCATCTATATTCATGAAGGAAATTGATCTATAATTTTCTTTCTCCATTTTGTCCCTTCCTGATGCCATATTTGTGTCATAAAAAGAATTTGGCAGGACTCCTTCTTCACTCATTTTCCCAAATAGTTTGTAGAATATTAGAATCAATTGGTCTTTAAATGTTTGATAGAATTCACTAGTAAATTCACTTGGCCCTAGAGATTTTTTTCCTAGGGAGTTCGCTGATGGCTTGCTCATTTCTTTTCCTGAGATGGGTTTATTTAAGTAATTCACTTCCTCTTCAGCTAGTAAACAACACATTTGTAATTTCTTCTGTTACATAATAAAGGGAAATGAGAATTGAGGGTGTACTGAAGGCTGCTTTACCCAGAGAATTTTTTAAAAGGAATAAAGAATAGAGTTGACACAGAATTCCAGTCTTCTCCTTAGTTGATTGAATCTTTCTTTCTCATTAGGATATTCATCATGCAAATAGGAGAAATAAAAAGCATCATATATTGACATACTACTTTTCCTACATCAGTCAGTCAATATTGATTAAACACCTACTATATGTCAGATAGTGTGCTAAGTACAGTGTTAAGCCCTTTGGACCAATTAGGAAGACATAGAAAGAGGCAGAAAAGCCATAGTTTGGTGCAGTAGTCTGGAACTTGGTGTTAGGAGCCAGAATCTGCACCCCAGCTCTGATTCTTACTAGCTATATGGTCCTTTGACAGCATAGTATTATGGGAAAGAATGCTGGGGCTCATGAGATTCTGCTAGACCTAGAGAAAGGACAGAAAGAAAGAAGGGAGAGAGAGGAGAAGAGGGGAAGGAAGGAAGGAAAGAAGGATGGAAGGAAGGAAAGAATGATGGAAGAAAGAAAGAAAGAGAAAGAAAGAAAGAAAGAAAGAAAGAAAAGAAAGAAAGAAAGAAAGAAAGAAAGAAAGAAAGAAAGAAAGAAAGAAAGAAAGAAAGGGAAAGGAAGATGGGAAGGAAGAAAGATGGGAAGGAAGAAATATGGGAAGAAAGAAAGATGGGAAGGAAAAAAGAAAGGAGAAAGGGGGGAAATAAGTGTGGGAAGGAGAGAGAGAGGAAGGAAGAGCAGAAGAGAGGGAGGGGAGGAAGGAGGAAAAAGAGGGAAGGAGGAAAGAAGGAAGGAAAGATGGATTGAAGCATTTATTAAGCATCTACTATGTGCCAGGTCCTATGCTAAGCACTTCACAGATATCCCATTTGATTCCCACATCCACCATGGGAAGAATTGTTCTTATAATCTCCATTTTACATTTAAGGAAAGTGAAGCAGACAGTAGTTAAATGATGATCTCTGGTCTCAGAGGCCACCCTGCCCAATCCCCTCATTTTGCAGATGAAGAAACTGAAGTCTAAAGAATTAGTGTGACTTTGCACAAGTAGATCTGGAATTTGAACCCAGGCTCTCTGTCTCCAAATCCATCACCCCCTTTTATTCTTTCACACTATTTCTCAGCCTGAGGTCCTGGGTTTGAATCCCACCAAAGAGAAATTTCCACTTTGATAGCTTTGGACATGTCACTTAACCTTCTGCACCTAGTTTCCTCTTTAAAATAAGAGGATTGGACTAAATGATCTCCAGAGTCCCCTCCCATTCTAAATGGGAGTTATTCATAAAGAAGCAACACCTGGATTGTCCATATGAGCTCCAGACCATTCTTTCTTATTTCCTAATAAAGTGACTTCCGAGATCTTTGTTAGGTCTTGGCTATTATTTCCCTTTCCTGTTTCTTGGGGTTACAGATTTCTCCAATACTCTTGACCTTTTCTTCACTTATTGCACCTGAGAAACAGAATTAGAATTGGTAGAATTAGAAAAATTAGAATTAGAATTCAAAAATTAGAAAGTAGAATTACAAAATAAGAAATAGAATTATTAGTAGAATTAGAAAAAAATTTACTAGGGAAAAAAATAACATCAGACAAAGTTACAAAACTTAGAATCCTTCTGTAGAATGTAGAGTTGTGTAGAGGTCTGCTGGAGATGACTCATACCTGTCTAGACTTAAGAGAGTGATAACAAAAATGGTAATGCTGCAAATAAAACTGAAAGGGTACTGTGAATACATTTTTACCCTAAAAGAACCATTTGTTAAACATTTCCCAGCACACTTCTGGCTGTAAAGAACCTTACAGAGCATTTTATTCAGTTCTGATGTAACATACAGGGTGTCCCAAAAGTTTTAGTGCAATTTTAAGCCACCATCTTGTATAAGGAAACCAAGACCAAGAGAATGTATATGACTTCCCCAAGGCTATATGCAGAAGAAACAGCAGAAATGAGTTTAATACACAAGTCATCCTTCCTCTACACCATTCTGTCTTTCAAAAATAATGGCCAGATTTACATAGGTATAGAGCTCTTTCTAAAATTCCTTTCTGTTTTTTTTTTCCAGCTATTCTTTTTCTTGCTAAACCATTTCTTCTAGGGCAGCATTTTGGTAACCTACACATGGCAGTTCCCAGTTGAGATATTGGATAGATAGGAATGGAAAAGTTTAGCCCAAAAAGTCATGTTGCCCATTTGTGGCCAGAGAAGGACCATCTGAGGATGACTAGTGATTCTGAATTTTTTTATTTCTTCTGCATGTTTAGCTTATATGAACACTGGTCAGAAATTTGGGGGAAATGGAGAGGAAGGGTTGGGGATGGTGAGGGAATTTCTGCTCAGATATTGTTGGATCAAGAGTCCTAACCTTTTTTTGTATCATGGATGCCTTTGGCAGTCTAAACTCAAACCCTTCTCAGAATCATATTTTAAAATACATAAAGATAAAACATATAGAATTGCAAAGGAAATATTGACATGTATTTGTCAAAGTAGTTTGTTTGTTTGAAACCTAAGGACCTCAACTTAAGAGCCTGTAGGGTGGCAGTACGTGAACTCTGAGGTCCCTCACAACTTGGGGATTCTACTTTCATCTCCCAATTCACTGTCTATCTTTCCCCATCTCCATGCTTGCTCACTATCTGGTCTGAATCATCTCCACACTAGCTGCCTGACTTCCCATGTGGCTACCATCTTCCCTCCCCACTTTCTAGATTACCTTTATGATTGATTGATTTTTCCCTTATTAAAATATAAAGTCCTTGAGAATAAGAATGTTCTTGTTTTCCTGTTTTTGTATCCTCAGTGATTAACATGAACCTGGCACATAGTAAGTACTTATTAAATGTTCTGTCTGTCTATCTCTCTATCCATTCATCTGTCTATATCTATCTGTCCATTCATCTGTTCATCCAACTATCTATGTATCTATCTATGTATCTATCTCTCTATCTATCTATCTATTTATCTAATGTGTGTCTGTCTATCTATCTATCCATCCATCCATCCATCCATCCATCCATTTATGTACTTATCTATCTAAATGCCTATCTAGTTATCTATTTCAGGAATTCTGTGAACTAATTTTTCCCACTAGTTATTAATCAGGTTCTTTTTTTTTTTTAAAGCAATCGGGGTTAAGTAACTTGCTCAAGGTTACACAGCCAGTTATTTCTGTGTGGTGCTAAGTATCTGAGCCCAGATTTGATCCCCAGGTCATCCCGACACTGGAGCCGGTTTTCTTACTCACCTGGCCACCCCTAAGCAATTAGGGTTAAGTAACTTGCTCAAGGTTACACTGCCTGGTGTTTCTGGGTGGGTGCTAAGTGTCTGAGCCTGGATTCGATCCCCAGGTCATCCCGACACTGGAGCCGGTGCTCTTACTTGCTGTGCTACCTGGCTGCCCCAAGTCAGCTTCTTTTTAAAATCCTAACCTCTGTTTTGGAGAAGGAAAGTGGCATCATGCATCAGTCTAGAGAATATAAGAGAAAATTGGGAATTCTCAGTTTCAGCAGAAACAAGTGACATTGGGAGAGGAATCAAAGGGAAGAAAAAAGGAAATTTACATGATAACTCTGTTAATATATTTTAAAGGAATAGTAAGTTGTATATAATAGATTTGTGATTTCATGTGCAATTATCTTTTTATTGTACAACATTATGAAAATGCTTGTTTTATTCCATAAATTAAAAATTAAAAGGCCTCTGACCCAACACTTCAGGGATAATGAGAGCTAACGTGTATAGCATCCACTATGTGCCAAGCCTTGTGCTAAGTGCTTTATGATTATTATCTCATCTGACCTTCACAACAACCCCACAAAAGTCAATGCCATTATTATTATTCCCATTTTACAGATGAGAAAAGTGAGGCAAACAGAGGTTAAGTGACTTCCCCGGGCTCACACACCTAAGAAGTGTCCAAGGTCAAATTTGAACTCAGCCCTTCCTGGCTCCAGGCTCAGCCGGCTCTCTGTCCACTGTCCCAACTACTTGCCTTTTATACACAAAGTAGAAAGCGAAATCAAAAGGAAGAGAGTACTAATGATTGCAGAGGTCCAGAAAGGCCTCCTACAAGAAGGAGTAGCCAAGATGAATCATTCGAGGGTCCTGTCTAGATAATAGCCAATAGGCCAGTAGGGATGGGCTGTAGAGTGGATGACAGGGGAGTCATATAACTGAGGAGTATGAGTTTCCAAGGGAGGTCCTTGTTCCCTTTGTCCAGTCAAATAAGTCAAATGTTGTCAAAAATTAATTCTTAGAGATATCTTTTGTTTTTAAATCACCAAAATGGACCACTCTATCCTTTTCCTCACGCCCTCCCAGGAACTCATCCCTTATGAAAGGAATAAGAAAAAGATCATGGAACTCTCAGTAGCAACAAGTCATGACCTGGAGAAAACAGTCAAATAGTGGTTAGTGTTTTGGGCGTGTCCTAAGCATCAAATCAAAGGTGTGAGTGGACATTCCGGATGCTTGCTGTTGTCTCTAGCCTGGTGGCAGGCTTTTCTAATGAAGGAGTGTTAGTGCAAGTTGCCTGAAAGAGATACTAATGGAAAAAGGTACATACATGGGAGAAAACCATCCCCTTTGTGGTCAGCACAGTGATGAGTCTGTCCAAACCTGGCGTGGATGGTCCTTGAACAGACCCAAGCATACAGTGCCAAATGATTGTCAAACTCAGACTATGAAACATGAATTTCGATTATTTGACTGACAAATAAAAAATGAGTCATACCTCAAATCTTTTTATCTCTATACAACCAGATAGAGCTTTCATTGCTGTACGATCATTTCAGTCTTCTCTGACTCTTTGTGCTCCCATTTGGGTTTTTCTTGGCAAGGGTACCGGAGTGATTTGCCTGTTCCTTTAGTTTCTTCTCATTTTATGGATGACGAAACCGAGGTAAACAGGGTTAAGTGATTTTCCAGGGTCGGTGTCTAAGGGTGGATTTGAACTCAGATCTTCCTGACTCCAGTCCCAGTTCCATATTCACTGAGCCACCACTAACATGTTTCCAAGGTATGTAACTTTTTTCTCCCAACTATTCTGTGAGATTGAGGATTATTGCTGCCCCTTCCCCCTTTAACAGATAAAGTGACTGCTGAGTGAGAAGCAGGAAAGCATTTTTAAACACCTATTATGTATCAAGCATTGTGCCAAGCACTTTATTGATATTATCGCATTTTATCCCCCTCCCTCTAATAATCCTGGGAGGATACAAGAATCATATGCTTTTCCCATTTTACATTTGGGGAAACTGAGACAAATAGTGCTAAGAGACTTGCCCAGGGTCACACAGCTAGTAAATGTCTGAGGCTGAATTTGAAAGTAGGAGTTCTCCACTGCAGGCCCAGTAGCCCATTCATTGAGCTGCCCTTTAGAGCTTTCATTACACATAGATAATCATTGAGTACCCAGCATCCTCTTCATCTCACATTGAGGTATCAGAATGGGATTTCGGTGGAGATCTAGATACATAGAAATAGAGAGAGATGTGGTAATACCTTGGGGGAAGGGGAAAATATTTTTACTAGAAGATTCAATCATGAATTGACCCTTGAGCTCTGGTTCTCATTCAGGGCTTTTTCTAAGTTTCTGTTCTTCAGCTAAATGTATTTCATGCTCCATAATTCATGTTTGATAGTAATTTGCTACACTATACTTTCCATTATCCACACTATCAGAAGAAAGTGCAGGTATGTGTCTTCAGAACCTCTAGTCAACATTTCCACTTAACTTTGGAATATATTATTATTATTTTCCCCAGAACAGATTAACCTCCTAAATAAAGTGTTCATGTAAATATTAAATAACTTTACAAACCCTAGTCACTGAGAGGAAGTCTTCATGGGAGTGGGAAGCAGCTAGATGGGGTAGTGGCTACAGCTTTGGCTTTGGAGTTTGGAGGACCTGAATTCAAATCCTGCCTGTCTTTTCCTAATTATGTACCCTGAGCAAATCATGAGTTTCCTCAAATATAAAAAGGGGGTAATAATAGAATATAGATGAGGAAACTGAGGCAAACAGGATTAAGTGACTTGCCCAGGGGCACCCAGCTAGTATGTGTCTGAAGTCAGATTTGAACTCAGGTCCTCCTGACTCCAGACCCAATGCTCTATCCATCGTGCAACCTAGCTGCCCCACATACAAGATGCCAACATGTCAAAAAAGGGAGCTGTGGCTTTCCAAATGTTTTGCAGCAAATTAGCATCTGTTTAAATCAATGCTTCTTAACCTGATTGTATAGATTTCAGGGGGTCGGTGAGCTTGGATGGGGAAAAAATGCATTTTTATTGTTGTTTGTTCTTCATTCTCAAAGAGGACTATGACATCAGGAAGATGATGCCATGGCTTGCAAATACATTGGATTTCAGTGAGGCAGGGCTGTGCAAAGTCACCGGCCTCACTTTCTCCTCCAGAGTCATCTGGGTCCAGTGACCCAGATCAGGATGACTAGAGACGGCCCAGCACACTCTTATTATCTCTAAATAAATGTAAATAAATTAGATGAATTTTAAATAAATTAGAGTGCTTTTGGGAGGGTAATCCTATATATTTTATTCATTTCAAAACATGATTCCAAGAAGGGATCCATCAAAGGGTTACAGGACACAAAAAAAGGTTATAAATCCATGCTCTAAATCTTTTCTCTGCCCCTCCCAACTTTCTGGACTAGTCCACTGGGCCTTCCTGCTCTTCTATGAATGGAGCATCTCTAGCTTCCCTCGTCTGAATGTTATCATCTTCCCCAAGTTCCGCAGAAATCAAAACAGATGAAGTATTTCCTTTTGCTGAAAAGTAGGTCAATTCCTTGTTGTTTTCTTTCAGAGTCTAGAACAGTACCACATGCAGATGGGCACTTAATAAGCGTATTTTGATGATAATGATTATGACTACAATTCCATCTGCAATTTAGTCTTCTGTTTATTAAGAAGCACTTACAGTGTTTGACAATCTTTAAGCACTCATAGTAGGGAAGGAAATAAATTAGATTGAAATAAGCTACCCAAAGATTCCACAATGGGAATATTTAAACAGTCAATCTACATTCTCATTCACTTTCTTCTAGAGGAAAATGAGGCCAAGATAAGGAGTAGAGCCCATTGGGATTTGATCCCATTTGTAGAGTTTTCTTTCCATGACTGTCTAGGATAGGACTGGTAGGAAACCTCTTATCAGATAGTCTCTAGAATACTCTAGAAGACTGAGATGGGGACTGGGAAGGTCATATGGGGCTGTAGGAAGTGTCCTGAATTTGAATTTAATGGAGTCTTGGCTTCAAGTATTCAGAGAGAAAAAAAGTAGATAGATAGGAACTGACTTGCTCAATGATGCCATTGGATGACACAGGCAAGGGAGAACTATTTAACAGTTATTTTGATTATGGTTTTGGGAGGATAGGGGCAAGGAGAATAATCTTTAGACTGGAAAGAGCAGAATAAAAATGAATAATAAAGAGTCAATAGTCAACATAAGTAGGGTAAGCCAAATATAAGCCCTAACTGCCTTTGGTGAGTTCCAGTCACCAACACCACATTGCTACATCCCAGGATCCTAGAGGAAGCAGTGCATGTGATGGCTGAGACTCCATCAGTGATCTGTCAAAGATGTAAAGAAAGGTGCTAGAAGGCAGAAGGACAAAGGTCACACCTATTTTCAAAAAAGCAAAGAGTTGGATTTGTAGACTATTGACCACTAAGCTTGACTTAAATTCCTTGAAAAAAATGTAGAGTTTATTATGAAAGAGATGATTAATGAATATCTAGGAAAGAAAGTGGGAATTACAAAGAGCCAGTATGACTCTATCAAGAATAATGCCAGACTAACCTAATTTCATGTTTTGACTGGGCTGCTAGACTGTTAGATTAAAAAAATGTCCTCTAAAGAAATTAGCTAAATTTTAGCGAAGTGTTTCTTCTGGGAAAGATGCAGAAATGAGGACTAAACAATAGCTCAGTACGAAAAGTTTGGAATTGATTGAAGGGCATTGAACCTAGAGTAGTTGTTATTGATTTGATGTCACCTTGGAATACTGTCTCTCATGGAGTGCCCCAGGGATCTGTTCTTGGCCCCATGAATTTTATCCATTAGACATAGATGGTGGGCTTCTGAATGTGAGGATAACACAGAGGAGGGATGGCTAGCTAATATTCTTGGTGACGGAGTCAGAATTCCATAATGTAGCAGCAGGCACTAGCCAAATCTTAGAAAAAAAACAACGAATTGGTCATTCTAACTGAGGAGACGTGTGTCTGTAATGCTGTATGTAAGGTACATGAAGTGAAGGGATACGAGGTAGTTTGGAGGGTTATTCAGTCATTTTCAGTCACGTCCAACTCTTTGTGACCCCATTTGGAATTTTCTTGATAGAGATAGTGGAGTGATTTCCGTTTTCCTTCTCCAGCACATTTTATAGATGAGGAACTAAGGCAAACAGGGTTCAGTGACCTGCACAGCTAGTAAGTGTCTGAGGCCAGATTTAAACTCAGAGGGATGAGTCTTCCTTTCTCCAGGCCCAGAACCCTATCCACTATCACTTTACTGTCCTAGTTTGGAGAGAAGGGGCCAAATTTCAGTTGAAATTTAATGGGAAAAACATAAAGCTTTACACACCAGTTTTAAAAAAAGACTAAGAAATGCAAAATCAGGAGATATAGCTAAAAAATAGTTTATATGAAAAATATCTATCAATTTCACTGATTCCAAGCATAGCATTCTTCAGTAATGTGATATGCTAGACAAAAAATTCAAAAGTGATTTTGGGGTGCATTAAGAGACTTTTAGCTTCCATATTTAAGGAAATGATAATCCTACTGTATTCTGCTCTAGTCAAACCACATACAGAGTGGGTGAGCAAATCTGGGTGCTAAATTTCAAGGACATTGATAAATTGGAATATGTGCAGAGGAAGGCAATCAGAATGGTGCACGGCCTTGAGTTTGTGGCAAATGAGGACTGATAAAAGGAACTGAGATTTTGAGGCTTGAGAAGACTTAACTCAACTTTATAACTATCTTCAAATATTTGAAGAGATAGTATGCAGAAGAAAAATTCAACTCTTTTTGAACTCCAAAAGTAGAATTCTGAATAATGGGTGGAAACTACAGAGAGACATATTTAGGCCTGATGTAAGGAAAACTCCCTGACAGAGCTATCCCAAAAGAACAAAGGGCTTCTCTGGGTGTTCATATTTTTCCTTCAGAGAGGGCTTTAGGCAATGACTGATTGGCTATTTGTTGGGAATGTTAGAAATGCATTCTTGTTTTGAAACTAATGGAATAAGATGGTCTTTGAATCTTCACACTCTGAGACTCAATAATAATTGATATAATGCTTTAAGGTTTGCAAGGCATTTTACAAATATTTCATCTTTTTATCCTCACAACCACCCTAGAAGGTAGGTGCTATTATTATCCTCACTTTATTGTTGAGGAAACTGAGGCAGATAAAGGTTAAGTGACTTATCCAAGGTCACACAACTAGTAAGTGTCTGAGACTGGATTTGAACTCAGGTCTTCCCAACTCCATACCCAAAGCTCTATCCTCCCACAGTGCCACCTAACAAGTTCTATTTGATTATATTATATCCAAGGCCTCTTCTAGCTCTAAATCCTATAATCCTCAATATGATTTGTCAGCTCAGTTGCACCTGAATATCCCACCTAGTTGTTTTACCAAAATGTTCACAGACTAAACCGAGCAAACAAAAAGACATTGATTTAGCCTCTCTCAAGTGTCTAAAACTCTTCCCTGTTCTGTTCTGGTACAAACTCAATTCAAACCCATGGAATTCTGCTGGTCTGTAAAACAATGTCACAGCATTCAAGTCCTAGAAGTTTCAACATTAGTCTGCACATTGTGTATTTCGATTTGCAAAACTAAGTCCAAAGAATCAGGTATATAGTTCATATTCTGTATTTACTTCTCTGTGTATGTCTTTTGATTAAAAGATCAATATTCTTTGTCATTAATATTATTTTAATCAAGTGGACACAGAAACACCTCCATTCCCTGAATTTTCCAGATAAAGGGAATTGTGACTGTGTTCCTCACCCTGTCTTTGAGAGTTAAAGTCATGGAGAAAAAAAGAAATAAAACTTAAATTACAAGAAATCCCGCTGAGAAAAGTTCTTGGAGAGGAACCAGTGTAATACATAGTCCTTTTAGATCTTTCCAGTGGAATTCATGTTGAGGAAAATCCGGTCCAGTCTCTTCCCTCATTACCTTTGTGATAACACCATCTGGCCTTGCCATATAGAATCCAAAGCAATTTTATTTCATGAGCCAAATTGGACTCAATGAGAAATGCCCAAGTGTAGGCTGGGTCCCTGAAATAGTTAACAGAGTTTACACATGCTGTATCTTTAACCACTTCTGTAAAAACACAAAGAATGTGAAAAATCTGAACTCACATGTGGTTTTGGTCTAATCTGAGTTTAAATCTCCCTACCAGGCTTCACTGCTTCCATGACTATGAATCTATTAAAGAAGAGACAGAGAGGGAGAGAGAGAGACAGACAGACAGACAGAGACAGAGACAGAGAGATACAGAGAGACAGAAAGAGACAGAGATAGAGACAGAGAGAGAAAGAGAGAGAAACAGAGACAGAGAGAGAGATAGAGAGATACAAAGAGAGACAGAGACAGATAGAGATAGAGACAGAGACAGAGACAGAAACAGAGACAGAGAGAGAAAGAGAGAGTATTCTTTCTGATGCTTTGCCTTTAGTTTCTAGAGTGAATTTCCTCACTCAAGGTCCTTGTTAAAATTGGCTCACCTCTTTTAAAGCATTTAAATTGCTAGATGGGTATCTCTTGCTAAGTTAAGGCCTTCCCCCAGAACATTGTCAATATATCTCAACTATAAGCATTACATTGACAAATATTCTGCATGCATTTTGTTCTATATGTGGCCCATAAATCATAGCATGGAACGCCAGCATGAACCAGAGGAATCATTTAATCGAAGTCTCTTCCATGTCCTTTTGAGCTCTGACATTCTGTGTTCCAGTTGGAACATCTACCTATAGCCTACTGGCTATTTGAAGGATCTGTGTTCAAATCCTGCCTTGGACACATATCTCCATATGACCTTGGTCAAGTCAGTTCCCCTTTTGTGTCTCAGTTTTCCCATCTGTAAAGTTAGGGCATTAGACGATATGATCTCATGAGTCCCTTCCAGTCCTAAATTTGCCATTCTAAAGTTCTGTAGCTGGATGACATGTGCTTAGATATAAACAGTTATCATCTGTGGAAGGGACCAAACTGATTCAGGTGGAATTATCAATGGATTCTCCATGACTTGATCCCTTAAGGCTAGTATATATTGCAAATGGATGTCAGTCATGGTCCAGAGTATCAGGTATATTTCATATTCTGTATTTATTTATCTGTGTATGTCTTTTGACTCAAAAATCAATATCCTTGGTCATTAATATTTCATTGGAAAGAAGTGCAAACAGTCAAGCCAACAAGTTATAAAACATTTTAAAGTACTCACTATATGCCAGAGGCTGAACTAAGTGAAGGAGGTAAAAAGAAAGACAAAAATCAGCCCTGCCCTCAAGAATCTTACATTCCAATGGGAAGAGACATGTAAATAGCTAAACTGTTGTTGTCTGGGGGTTTTCAGTCATATCCAATTCTTTGTGGCCCCATTTGGGGGTTTTCTTGGTGAAGACACTGGAGTAATTTGTCATTTCTTTCTTCAGCTCATTTGCAGATGAGGAAATTGAAGCACACAGGGTGAAGTGACTTTGTCCAGGTTCACATAGCTAGTAAGTGTCTGAGGTCAGATTTAGACTCAGGAAGATGAATCGTCCTGCCTCCGGGTCCAGCACTCTATCCAATGTGCCACCTAGCTACCTTGTAAATAGCTAAGTACATATAATGTATAGAAATTAGAAAGTGCTCCCAGAAAGGGAGGAAATGGGGAGGGAGAACTTTTAGGGAAGGCTTCTTATGGAAAGTGGAATTTGACAGGAGTCTTAAAGGAGAACAGTGGAAGAAAGATGTGGAAGTGAAAAGACGAGACATTTCAGGCATGGAGATGGGATAGAGTATTACATGTAAGGAACAGCAAGCCAGTGTCATGGTTGTAGAGTACAGAGAAAAGAGTAAAAATTGATTGTTGAAAAAGTTACTAAACAAATATTTCTAGCAGTTCAACATGTGGTTGGCAAAGAATTGGAAACTGAAGCGATGCCCATCAATTGGGGCATGACTGAACAAATGATGGTATCTGAGAGTAATGAAATGCTGTTGTGGCATAACAAAGCATGGAAGGAATGGTTCCAGAGAAACCTGGGAAGACTTGTATGATCTAATGCAGGATGAAACTAACACAATTTACATAATACAACTTTGGAGGGGAAAAAAACAACTTTGAAAGATTTAAGAACTATAATCCATATATCTATCAGCCTTGATTCTAGAAGACTGATAATGGAAATGTTACCTACCTCTTGAGAGAGGTAATGGACTAAATATGCAGAATTGCATATAGACACAATTTTTTGATACGGTCAATGGGTGAATTATTTTATTTGACTATGTATATTTGTTAAAAGGCTATTGTTTTTTTTTCAGGGTGTAGTGGCAAAAAGAAATTTAATATTGATTAATTGAATAAAATTTCAATTAAGAATAAATGTGGGGATTAAATGAGATGAAATATGTAAAGTACATGATTGATTAAGAAGTTGCTAAGTGGGGCAATGGATGGAGCAGGACCTGGAGTCAGAAACATCTAAGTCAAATCCAACCTTATATACTTTCTAGTTATGTGACGCTCCTCTGACTACCTCAGTTTCCCCACCTGTAAAATGAAGGAAATAATAGTACCTTCTTCCCAGGGCTATTATAAGGGTCAAATGAGATAATAATTTTAAAGTTCTTAGCATGGCGTCTGTCACATAGTAAGCACTAGATAAATGTTAGACAGGTGGATGGCTCAATGGATAGAGTGCTAGTCTTGGAGTATGGAAGACTCATCTTCATGAGTTCAGATCTAGCCTTAGACACTTACTAGTTGTGTGACTCTGGGCAAGTCACTTAACTCTGTTTGATTTAATGCACTGGAGCAGGAAATAGTGAACCATTCCAGGATCTTTGCCAAGAAAACCCCATGAACAGTAGTAGTAATCTTAAAGTGTTGGACATAGTTGAATGGCTGAACAACAGCAACAGATGAACATGTTATCTATGATGATTGATGAGAGTCCCAACCAGCAGCAAAGTCATGTCCCTCACTTTGAGACCCTCCCCCACAAAATTAAAGATAATACCACTTTGACTACATGAATCTCAATTTTGTTGTAAACCATAAAGCCTTAGAGAAAAAGAAGCCCTTTTTTTAACCACTCATTCAAATTTCTGGCAAGAATCCTGTTCTTCAATAGATTCATCAAAGAATTGGCAAGTTTATTTAGATATGAGAAAATGGACACTGTGAGCATCCCATTAAAATGAATACAAAACTAAGAGTCCCAGAGAGATCATCCTAACCAGGATCCAACAGTTACTCATTGTGGTGCCATTGGCAAGTTATTTAATTCTTCTGAAACTCAGTTTACCTACTATATGAAATAGGTATAATTAGATATGCCTCCCAAGGCAGAAAACTTTAAAATGCACTATGGATTGTAGACTTAAGCAGGAATAACTTTGGAAGGTTTCAAGTCTAAACCTTTACTTTATTGGAAAGGAAACTGAGACCTAACTCAATGAAGTGAGTTGCCCAAGGCCATTCAGGTAGTTACTGACTGAGCTATGATTTGATCTCATGTTCTCTGCCTCTAAATGTAGCAGATCATAATGCCTTCATAAATAATACCGGCTCACTTTGACATTCCAAGTTTTGGGAAGTACTTTATTTTGGGAGTGAGTTTTTTTTTTTGTTTGTTTTTATTTAGTACTTTATTTTTCCCCAGGTATGGGTAAAAACAATTTTTAAGGTTTGTTTTTAGAACTTTGAGTTTGGAAAGTACTTTAAATATATTTATTTATTTTATCCTCATGAGAACCATGTGAAATGAATACTATTATTAACCCATTTTGTAGATGAGATGTGGAAATGGAAACAAGTCAAGCAAAATCAACAAACGTTTATATTTGGTACTTAAGCACTGTGCTAAGTATTAGAAATACAAATTCTAGCAGAAAGAGCCCCTGCCCTCAGAGGGCTTATACTCTAACAAGAGAATACATATAAAAGGGAAAGGGGAAGGGGAAGAGAAGGAATGGAAGGAGAAGTTATCCACTTAGGGGCATGAAGGAGAAAGTCCAGAGAATAAGGAGAGAATTCTGGAGAACATGAAGTATCAGGAACTTTCTTTTAGGAAGAACTGACCAATCAGAAGAAGGTGCTGTCAGAACAGCATGTATTTCCAGTACAAGACTAGGCACATAAGTAAACTTCCAGAGTGAGGAAGCCTTGGGGGCAAAGTAAATTTACAAGTTGAGAAGGCAGCTATGTCGTAGCAGAGAAAGTCCAGACAGTCCCTGGAATGGAATAAAGATGGAGATCATACAGGTATTGGGGATCTGGGGCAGGATTCAAACTCAGATCTTCCTGACTTCAAGTCTACCTCTCTATCCCACCTGTTGTCTTTCAACCGTGATGTTTGTATTTCAAAACTGTTGATTCACTTTCCACCACCTTGTGGATCAAAATTACAGACCTTTGTGGGGAGGAAAAGCCCTTTACCCTCTACCTCCTCCTCATTTTGAATTTCATATAGTTTTCCTTTTATAGTATCTATATATCATATTTATAGCATGTAACACTTCAAGGTTAGATTCTGAAGTGTGGAGTCAAAAAATTTCCTCTCCCTGGATACTCAGATATTTCTGTTGCTATTTAGGAGACAGAGCTTGACACATCATTGGCTGATTTCATTTCAGAAATGGACAAAGTAATAACTCATCCAGACACAGTCAAAATGCTGGTGTCCACCCTGGCACTTTCTTTGCAGACATAGAATGGCGACTGATTTGCTACATGGGGCAGCATTTTTAGACAGGCATACTTGGTCCCCATTTTTTTGTTGCTTCATAACCAACTCATTAATATTATCAAAGATGCTTATCACCTTTCTCCTGAGCCTCTGCTGACCTCGGCAGACTTTGAAACATGACAACGTTATTAGTGTCTGCATATTTTTACATTCTTGAGACCAGGCAGAAACAATGGTGAGCAGAGGAGAGGGCAGAGGAATCCTAAATTTCTCCAGGAAGATTCAAGTAATTACTAAAAAGCATAGAAATGAATACTAAGAAGGAAGGCAGATGTGGTGGAAATTGACTCAACATGTATATACAAGTTAGAAATCTGTGGCTGCAGGCAATAAATAAGAGTTGCTATTTTTTTTTTTTATTTTAGTGTGTTCAGACTTAATGGAATTTTCAGACCCCTTTCTTTTGGTTACAGAAACAGACATTAAATGTTACCCTTTTTTTTTTTTTAAAGAAAGAGTTACTCCTAAAAGAATCTTACTTCTTTGATAATGTCTTCTAGTTTTACTTTTCACTGGGCCTTTATTATGTTTTTATCATATATGAAAAAATGAAGGTAGTCATATGCTGGGGGAGGCTGTGAAGAAGGAAGAATTTTAGGTGGAAATCAATTTGGCATTCAGCTCATATAGATAGATGATGTATAGAGAATTTCTAGAAAGAAAGGAAAGTGTACAAGAAATTGTACAAGGTGAGAAGATGTAGTAAGGGATTAGCAGAGGCAAATTCATCCATGGTGGTGAAATCTATTTTAATTTTTTTAATTCTCGATTCTAAATTCTCTAAATTTAAATGTCTAAATTCTAAAGAATATATATCCTTTTTAAAATGTTTATTTTTAGTTCTAAATTTTTCCCTCCCTCTATCATTGAGAAAGAAAGAAACATGATACTCATTATACATAAAAAACCATGCAAAACACATTTGTACATTAGCCATGTTGTTAAAAGGTAAGAAAAATAAAGTTTAAAAAATAAACTTTGGGGGCCGGCTAGGTGGTGCAGCGAATAGAGCACTGGCCCTAGATTCAAGAGGACCTGAGATCAAATCTGGCCTCAGACACTTAACACTTACTAGCTGTGTGACCTTGGGCAAGTCACTCAACCCCAATTGCCCTGCTCCCCCCTCCAAAAAGCAAACAAACGAATGAATGAATACATGAATGAATGAATAAGCTTTGGTCTATGATCTGAGTTCATCAGCTCTTTGTCTGGAAGTGGGTAGGCATTTTTCATCATGAGTTCTTTGAATCATTGTATTGATCAGAGTAGTTTAAGTCTTTTACAGTTGATTATTGTTATAATATTTCTGGTACTATGTACCAGAACTGGGTACTAGTTCTACTAACTTCATTCTATGTTAGTTCACCCAAGTCTTCCCAGGTTTTTCTGAAACTATCCTGCTCATGATTTCTTATTTTGACGTTGTTAAGTTGTTTTCAGTCATGTCCGACTATTTGTGACTATCCTTGGCAAAGATACTAGAGTTATTTGCCATTTCTTTCTACAACTCTTTTTACAGATGAAGAAACTAAGGCAAACAGCATTAAATGATTTGCCTAGGATCACACAACTAGAAGGTGTCTGAGGCTGAAATTGAGGTCAAGAAGATAAGGCTTCCTGACTCCAGGCATGGCACTCAATTATCCACGATACCACCTAGCCCATATTCCATTGCAATCATACCCCTACCACTTTTTCAACCATTCCCCCATTGATGGAGATCCCCTTAGTTTCCAATTATTTCATGCCAATGAAATTACCCATCTTTCAAAGTAAGGACCCTCAGGCACTCATAAGAATTTGATTTTTTTTTTCTCTTCATCACTAACAGGAGCAAGTGATGACACATTAAGTGCTCTCTATGGGAGGAAGCTGCAGGATTTGGAATGCGAGTGCATATTAAGGGAGGCATGGCTTCATTTTTGCTTTTGTATCTCCACTGGATAACATTGAGCCCAATGGATGCTTAATAAATGTTTACTGAACTGAACTGAGCAGTGAAACTAGTTACAGTGTGAAATCAAGGAGAGGTGATCAATGTTTTATGATGCTCAGAAAGTTATGAATCACTGCTTTAGAGACTTCACACTTTACCTAAAGACTGCATTCAAAGCTACAAAAGGAGACAGGGGCAATATACAACTATGCCAATGTCCGTGCAAAGGTAAGGTGTTTTGGTCTAATATGTTTCTTCAGTATCAAGCTAGGATGAAATAATGGGATGACATGGCTGCCAGAAAAGCTAATGTGATCTTTGGCTACATTCAAAAATGATGTCCAGGTCAAGAGGTGATAGACTTGCTGTCTGTACTACAGCATTGGTAAGATTACATCTAGAGGCATGGGTTCAATTCAGTGTCACATTTTAGGGAAGACAGTGGATAGGATAAGATGGATATTGTCCAAAGGAAAGCGAACAAGATAGTGAGCAGCCTCAAGATTACCCCATCCTTGTCAGAAATGGTTAAAGAAACTGGGAAGTGTTGGTCACCAAGAAAATCCAAAAGGGGAGGAAATGTACTGGCTTTCTTCAAAAATTCAAAGAACTCTCATATGGGAGAAAAGAAAGAAGAAAGAAAGAAAAAGAAAGGAAGAGAAAAAAGGAAGGAAAGAAGGGAGGGAAGGAGGAAGGAAGGTAGATTATCAATTAAAACTATCCCTTGTGTGGAATATGCTGCCTCAAGAGATAGTAGGTTGGTTCTCTTTCCTGGGGGGTCTTCAAGTCAAGATTGGATAGTCATTTATTTTTTAGATACAAGTTAAACTATATGGCCTTTATGTCCCTTCCAGCCCAGAGGTTCTATGATTCAATCAATAATCAATAAGCATTTATTAAGCACCTATTTGTGCCAGATATTTTGCGCTAAACTCTGATCTTTAAATCAAACCTCTTAAAAAAAGAAAAAGAACATTCTAAATGTACACCTTAATACATTTTTGCTTCATATTCTTCTCAAATACACTCCATTGTATCTTCCTGTTATTTCTTAACTTTCTCAAAGAAGTTTCTAGCATACTCAACAAACTTATATCAAGAAAAAAATCAGTAATTTCAGATAGGTTTTGCAAACAAATACCTGTATTCACAAAAGTCTCAGCAGGGATAAGAGTAGCCTTAAAATGCTTATACATTCCTCTCTGTATCTCTCTATTGCTGTCTGTCTCTGTCTCGCTCTGCCTCTTCTCTCCCGCTCTCTTCTTTCCCCTCTACCTACCTCTCTCCTCTCTCTTCTTCTCTCCTCTTCTTCTCTCTTTTCTTTTCTTCACCTCCCTCACTCCTTCCTTCTCTTAACTCTTAGAAGAGTATTATTTTAAAAAATAAAATAGATTCAAACGAACTCAAATCATTCTAACAAGCACTTAATGAGGACCTATTATTTGTCAGATGCTGTATTAGACCATGGAGATTCAAAGACAAAAAATAAGACCATCCATCCCTGCCCTCCAGAAACTTATATTTCTACTAAGTTGATAACTAAGATATCTCAATGAAAATATCCTGGTGTTGCCCTGGTATCACGTTTGACTCTCCACAGCCCAGAAGAGTGGCATGCAGAGTCCTCAAACCAAGGAATTGGAAGCAAACTGGCAACTTTTTCCATGAGTTTTTTTCATGATGCCCATCCCCCAAAACTTCACATCTCCCCTTCCCAAAATCTCTTTGTCTTCACTATTAGAATGTAAGCTTTTTGCGAGCAAAGATTGTTTCTGCTTTTTCTCTGTATCTCCACTGCCTATCGTATCTAACAGCTCACATTTACATTTTAAGATTTGTAAAGTGAATTATCTTATTAGATCCTACGGTGGAGTTGGTCATGCAATGATTTCAATTTTACAGATGAGGACACTGAAGCATAGAAAAGTTAAGTGAGTTTACCTGTACTCACATATCTGGTTAATGTCTAAGGAAGGATTGGAACTCATGTTTTTCTGATTCCAGCAGCTAGATGGCGCAGTGGATAGAGAATTGGGTTTGGAAAGAGACTCCTCTTCATGAGTTCAAATATGGCATTAGACACTTAGCTGTGTAACCCTGGTCAAGTCACTTAACCCTTCTTGCCTCAGTTTTCTCATCTGAAAAATGAATTGAAGAAGGAAATGGTAAATCTCTCTAGGATCTCTGCAAAGAAAATCCCAAATTAGGGTCACAGAAAGTCAGACACAACTGTAACAACAACTTTCTAATTCCAAATCCAGCACTCTATCCAACATGACATGTAACTACTACTCCTAGAAATGAATATTCTCAAAGGCAGTTGATGTAAAACTCTGTCCTCTAGTCTGGACCCCGTTATGTTTCTGGGGCATCATCAGAAGGAGGATACTTTATTTAAAAGTTTAACCAAGAGTATTCACAACATTGTACCATCTGACCAATTTATTCCTTATTTTTCTTTCCTTATTCCTTGGCATGGCCCAATAGGTCAGCAGCTAATTCAAGCTCATCGATATCTTATTATCTGGAGACTGAAATTGAAGCACCTCTAAACTGTCAAGTTTTAATTAACTAAAATTCATTAGCTCTTGGCCCTTAAAAACCTCTGCCAAACTGAGAAGAGCCTTCCAAATATATTCAATTTAATGAGTACTTATTAAGTGCTTTCTGTGTACAAGATGCTCTGCTAGACCTGGATATAAAGGGCAAAAGCAAAACATTCCTTGTCCTCAACTTACTACATGATCCTAATTTGATAGAAAAGTGCCTTAGCATATAGTAGATGCTGAGTGAATACTTCTTAATTAGGAAGAAGACCACAGACTTATATCTATACCCTTCTCTCACCCCACATACACACACACAGGCACAGGCACATACACACACACACACACACACACACCTCTCTGTAGACAGCAGTTTTTCATGAGGTCTTAACTGCCTTTGACATACATTGTCTCCTGTGAACTTTCTAGCAGTCCTATAGAATGAGAATTGCTTTACTGAAGGTCAATAATTGACTTAGAATCATAAGGAATCATAGATTTAGCACTGGGAAGGAAGTCAGAAGCCATCTAGCCCATCTTCCTTATTTTAGAGATAAGGAAACCGAGGTCCCAAAAGTTAATTTACGACAGCATGGTGCCTTGAGGATTTGTAAAAATATTTTACAAATATTTTCTCATTTGATTCCCACAATGATCTTGGGAGATGGGTGCTTTATTATTCCCATTTTACAGATGAGGAAACTAAGTTAGACATAGGTTAAGTGACTTGCCCAGGTTCACACTGCTAGTAAATGTCTGAGGCTGGAATTGAATTCAGGTCTTCCTGACTGGAAGTCTAATGTTCTAGTCACCTAGCTGCCTATATTTTGGATTTATCGCTGGAAGGGATCTTACAAATCTTCTAATCCAACCCCTTCATTTTAGAGATAAGGAAACTGAATTGGTCAAGGTCCCACAAGTATTAAATGATAGAATTTGAATCAAAGTCCTCTAACTATAGGGCTGTTAGGTGGTGCAGTGGGTAGAGTGTTAGACCTGGAGTCAGGAAGAAACCTGAGTGCGAATGTGATATCAGACACTTTACTAGCTTGTGACCCTGAGCAAGTCCTTTAACTCTGTTTGCCTCAATTTCCTTATCTGTAAAATGAACTGGAGAAGAAAATGGCAAACCACTCCAGTATCTCTGCCAAGAAAACCCCAAATGGGACCATGAAGAGTCAGATGTGACCAAAACGACTGAACAATAACACAAAACATGTATATGTTACTTTACTTCCTACAAAATGATATACATATTTTTCCTCATCTGACCCTCACAGCAACCCTGTGAAGTAGATTCTATTATTATCCCCATCTTACAGATTAGCTGATTAAGGCTCAGAGAGGATAGATAAGTGACTGGTCCAGGGTAACACAGTGACTAAGTGTCAGAACCAAAATTCTAATTCATGTCTTCCTAACTCCAAAATCAGTGTTCTATTCACTATACCATCTGGCTGCTAAATTAGGAGTCATAACTGCTACCTTGTTTTCCCTCCAGCATGTGCTCACACCCTCATAAATTTAAAGCTTTCAAAATCCATAGAAGTCATCTACAAACTCCCTTGTTTTACAGAGGAGGGAAGAGAGGTTAAATCATTTTGCCAAAGTTATATAAGCGAGAATTCAACCTGAGTTCTTTTGCTCCAAATTCAACACTCCTTCTACCACCCAAGGCTGACTGTTGTTGAAAATGAAGTGACATCATGTAGATGGAATCTCTTTGAAAACTGCCAAGTGCTCTATATCCAAATGAAGGTGGTTTTTGTTTTCCTCCAGCAGCCTTTGCAAAGGCACGGAGGCAAGGCATGGAGGCAAGTCAGACTGCTGTGCTTGAAGGAATCCTTAGTGTCAGAGAGTCTGGGGCTGGACAGCTGAGAACCCAGCAAGGCCACTGCCTCCCTTTGAAGGGGGAACATGAGCCCCAAGACAATTTCCATTTGCTCTGTTGTACTGATTCCTTCTGGTTCGGTCCCCTGTAACCAGTCACAAGGCGTTTTGGGAGGATATGTCAGTCTTAAGCCAAGATAATAACACTCCTATTATAGAGCATTGTTCAAAATGTGAAGGGTAAAATCTGACTCATTGCTGAGGTTCTCAGAAGTGATGGCATAAAGCCCAAATGGTCCTATTAATGAGCAAGGTCTTACTTCTGATGCCCCTCTGACAGAGAGAGAGAGAGAGAGAGAGAGAGAGAGAGAGAGAGAGAGAGAGAGAGAGAGAGAGAGAGAGAGAGAGAGAGAGAGATAGAGAGAGAGACAGAAGAAGAAAGAGGAGGATGAGGAGCAAGATAAAAGGGAAGAAAGACTAGCAGAAGGGAGGGGATAAAGGGAAGGTGGGTAAAGAAAAATACCCAGAGAGGAGAGAAAGGAACAGGAGAAAAATATGTAAAAAAGAGTCTTTTAAACATTTGGCTGCAATCAAATGAAAAATATAGAGGAAGGGAGGGGGGAAGAGGATACAGGAAGGGGAGGAGAGACAGAGTGAGAGGGGAAGGAAGGACAGAAAGAAGGAGAGAATAGAATAAGAAAGAGGGAGAAAGAGAATAGAAGAAAGAAGGGAGAAAATAGAGACAAGATGAATGGGAAAGTATAGAGACAAAAGATGAAAAGTAGAGGAAGAGAAAGAGATATAAAGGGAAGAGAGCAGAGAGAAGAATAAGATAAGCTTAAAACCAAAATAGAATAGAAAATAAAGATAAAATGCAGACAAGAAAGATAAAGAGAGGGAGGAAGGAAGGAAGGAAGGAAGGAAGGAAGGAAGGAAGGAAGGAAGGAAGGAAGGAAGGAAGGAAGGAAGAAAAAGATCAAGGAAGACAAAAGTGAGGAAAGCAGAGTAGAGGAAAGAAAAAAATGGAAAAGAGGAGAGAAGACAGTGAAAGAAAGAAGACAATAGAACAAGAGAGAAAGAATGGAGAAGGGCAGAACAAGAAGAGATCAAGGAAAGGAGGAGAGAGAAGATGGGTAGTGAAAAAGAAAGGGGAAAAGATAAGAAGAGAAAGAGAAGGATCAGAAGAATAAATAAAGCATCTTCCTTCTTTCTTTCTTTTTCTTTCTGCCCATGACCTTGACCCGGCAAAGCTCTTGGATCTGTTCTTTTGTTTATCTAGGCACCAGACAATCAAATTTCCCTGACATGATCCTGAATATTTGTCTATTTAGAGACCAGAAAATTCTTCTTTAGTTTATAGAGAAGATGATTCCTGGTGAAGAGAAATCAAAATAGTGTCCAGCCAAATGAAAAAAAAATAAAACAAACCTCCTGGCCCTGCCCAGGACAATCTCTTTGCTCTCTCCCAGATGTGACTTTTAAGAAATTCTGCCAATTACCCTCTTCTTCCAGTCTGCCTTGTATTCAGACTTCTCTGGTAATGGAGTGGTTTGGACTAGATGGACTCCAGGGGCTCTCACTCTCGGTTCTGACATTCTGGAACCATGCTCCTTATAAGTGCATATATTCTTTCCAATATATTCCTACCATATAGTAGGAACTTCATAAATCTTTACAAACTGAGTCATCCATGGATAGAGCGATTCTTAGAGAGACAGTGTGGTACATTTCATAGAGAGCTGGCCTTGGAGACTTTAAGGCTTTAAAATCCCATGACTAAAGCCTGTCAGCTGCATGACCTTGGGCAAGTCATTTAATTTCTCTGTGTTCTCTTTAATGGAAGTCACAGAGAAGGACATGCATTGTGTTGACATACATTGTTTGAGAGAATTTCCTCAAATAGAAGTTCTCTCTATCAATGAAATCACAAGCCTTTTCTCTATGCTATGTTTCTTTTCTTTTTCTTTTTCTTTTGTGAGGGAGGCAATCTAGGCTAAATACCTTACCTAGGGGTCACAGAGTTAGTAAGTCTCTGTGGCCAGATTTGAACTCAGGTCCTCTTGATTCCAGGGCTGGTGCTCTATCCACTGTACCACCTAGCTACCCTTCAATGTTTTTTTTTTCCTTATTATTAATTTTACCCAGGGGTGGCCCCTTTTGTTGTTATTGTTCAGTGGTTTCAGTTACATCTGACTTCTTGTGACCCCATTTAGGATTTTCTTGATAGAGATATTGGAGTGGTTAGCCATTTCCTTCTCCAACTCATTTTCCAGATAAGGAAACTGAGGCAAACAGTGACTTAGCCAGTATCACACAGCTAGCAAGTTTCCAAAGTAAGATTTGAACTCAGGTCCTCCTGATTCCAGGACTGGCACTCTGTGTATTATGGCATCTGTGTATTACTAGCTTCCCTAGGTCTCTGTGTTTATTTCTTTCAGTGACCAGAGGACTGAACTTGGATTCATGAAGATGGGGGCAGGGGAGGTGGCTAGGTGGCGTAGTGAATAGAGCACCAGCCCTGGAGCAGAAGGACCTGAGTTTAAATCCAGCCTCAGACATGTAACACAAAACAAGCCATGTGACTTTGGGCAAGTCACTTAATCCCAATTGCCCTACCTACCTTCCCCCCTCCAAAAAGCAAAAAAAAAAAAAGAAGATGGGGGTAGGAATGAGAGGTTTCATATCCCATTTCTGTGACTAACTGTATGATTGTGGGCAAGTCACTTGTGTCTAGGTCTCTGGTTCCTCATCTCTAAAAATGAAATGAGACAGAAAGAGTTAGACAGACAGAGATAGACAAAGGCAGAGACAAATAGAGACAGAGGAATAGAGACACTGGGGAAGAGAATCTTCAGACCTTTTACCATAGGTCAATCACTATACTAAGCACTGAGAAAAGAAATATAGGCAAACAAGATAGTCCCTACCCTCAAGGAGCTTACATTCTAGTTGGAGAAGAGGCCACCTGAAGGAAGGCAGGAAAGGGTAGAGGCATTTGCTCACATTTTGTGGAAATAGCCAGGAAGGAGCACCAAGGCTTGATACAGACCCAATTAAAGTGAAAGCTCATCTCTCAGAGCCCTACTTCCTTGGAGGCAGAATCCAGTGTTCTGGGGGAAGACGAGGGATGATGGTTTGAGTCCAAGTGGCATGGTTTGACTCAAAGACCATCATTTGGTTCTAGTGCTTTGGAAATGGAAGAGCAAGAGCTTTGTAAATGTCAGCAATGTCATCATCTTTGCCTATGGTACCGCCTCCTCTCCTACTTGGAATTCCTTTCTTGGACTTATGATGTGTCTGATGGGTATTCAGTAATTACCTTTGTAGCAAATGAATGGTCTTCTTGAAAAGTTAATTTCTTGGACTCTGAAATGCATCTCATAGCCCCTGCTCTCTCCTTTCTTCAAACCATCCTTCACATGGCTGCCAAACTGATATTCCCATAGCACAGATCTGACCATGCCACTGCCCTCAAGAAAAATCAGTGGCTCCTTATTGTCTCTAGGATAAAATACTAACTCTCATGTTTAACACTGAAAGCCTATCCCAGTCTGGCTCCAAGATTCCTTTTCAGATTAATTTCATGTAAATATTGCCCCTGTCCCTCTAATTCTTCTTCACTCTACATGGGATACAGGAAGAACCCCAGTTTGGCTAATACTACTTGAATGGAAGGTCAGGTGCTAAACAGCACCTGGCCTAGAGTCGAGAAAACCTGAATAGAAATCGGGCTTCAGATGCTTACTAACTGTGTGATCCTGCCAAGTCACTTAATTCTGTTTGCCTCAGTTTACTTATCTGTAAAATTATCTGGAGAAGGAAATGGCAAACCATTCCATTATCTTTGCCAAAAAAATTCAGAATGGGGTTATAAAAAGTCAGACACAATTTAAAAATGACTAAACAACAACAAATTGAATGAATGGTTCTTATTTAAATCCCCAGGAATTTGGCAGAGGACAGTCTCAGCCTCACCAACAGAACCCATGGCTCCTTCATAGGATATGGCAAATGTGGGATGTGGGAAGACCCTGTGATGTAATAAACTACTAAATGATTTCCTCTTAGCTGTGGCTGCTCCTCTCAACTCACTGCCAGTAACTCAGTAATTTTCTGGGGTCTCCCCCTTCCCTTTCAGCTCAGGTTTTCAATCAGTGATTCAATAAGTGGGAAATGAGGGATACAGCAGGATTCCTTTGAAACAGGTGACCCATTTGTCCCTATAACAAAACAGGATGGCTGGGACCAGAATCATTTGCTAAAGCATTTCTTTCAACTCATTAGATATAGCCTTGGATATTCTCTGGGGGCAAGGGAATGGAATGAGGGAGAAGGAAGTCGTTTTGACCTGATATGTTGAAAACATCTCAATTTTCTCCTAGTGCAAGATTTCATAATAGAGTCAGAGTTGTAGATTAGAGGACTGAAATGGAAAAGTCTATTCATAGAGTACAGAACCAATCAAACCTGGAATTTGGAGTCAGGAAGACCTGAGTTCAAAGTCTGCCTCTGACACTTAATTACTGTGTGATCCTGGATGAATCACTTGCAATCTCTGATCTTTAGTATCCTCATCTGTTTAAAAAAAAGGAGCAGGACTTGGTAGCTTCTAAGATCCTTTCATCATGATCTTTTATGTACTAAGTCCATACCATATTCTCTTTCTCTTTATGGTCCTGGATCTAAGGCTGGAAGGAACTTTGAATTCCATTTATTCCAGACCCTCCCCATAGACAAAGGAGGAAGCTGGAGACCTAGAAAGATTAAGTGACTTGCTTAAGGCCACACTGGTTGTAGGTAAAGAGATGGAATTCAAACCTAGATCCACTCTGCCATGATGCTTCCCAAATACTTACCTTCCTTTTAGGCTCATCTCCAATGACAACTCCTCTGGGAAGCCTTCTCTGAGACCCTGTAACTCCTTCCTCAGATATTCCTAGAACACAAAGATTTCTCCTTTCCTTCCTTGAATTATCATCAGTACCCATGTTTTATCACACACACACACACATACACACTAATCAGAATGTAAGTTCCTTGACTGAAGAGACTTCCTTTGTATCCCCAGAATCTAACATAATACCTGGCACATAGTAGATATTTAATAAATGTTAATTAAATTATTTGGTTGGATCAAATCTGTGCACACATTGGTTTTTGCCAGTTGAGTGTAAGCTCCTTGAAGGCAGGGGTGTTTTTTGTCTCTATATTCCTAGCACCCAGCTCAGTACCTAGAACTCAGGAAGCCTTTCACAGTCTCCCCAGCTGTTTGTGTCTTCTGTTCTAATGTAACCTTCTGTTTACTTTGCATATATCTCTGTATATGTTGCCCTCCCCACCACCACCACCACTGTTAGAAAACATAAACTCCTCTCAGCTACAGACTACTTTGCTTATATCTTTGTATCTTCAGCATTTAGTCCAATGCTTGAAATAAATGCTTGTTGATTGATTGATCGACTGATTGTCGAACTGGACCTAAGTGAAATCCTTTGAAAAGAAATTGAGTCTAGGGTTCTTATCTTGGAGCAAAATTCCATTTATCGAGCATTCATTACATTTGAAAAGTTAGACCTGAAGAAGAGAGGAATGTCATCAGGAGAGTGAAATAAGGCAAGAGAAAAACGCTCCAATCTCTCATGGTGTTTGGTGGGAGATGTATATGTGTGTTGTTGTGTGTTGTATATGTAGCTGTATGTTGCTCTGTGTGTATTGTATGCATTGTTATGTGTCATGTGTATGTAGTCCCCCTGTATCTTCCCAGAATGCTCCTTCCCTGAGCCTGACACCAAACTGTCCCTTGAACTTAGTCTGTTAAGAGGAGACTCCAAGTGGCAGGACTCCTCCTCGGGCATCAGGCTGCGTGCTCTGTATCTTTACCTTGTCTCTAAGGAAGTTCAGAAGTGCCAAATGAAAAGCCTTGGGACATTTCCACGTGTAAACGGATAGAACTCAGTCTGAAATGGCTTTCTTTCTCAGACTCTTAACAAAGTCATTGATACTGCCCATGTAATCCCAAGTACTTAGATAGTTTAAATATTTTAGGTGTTTTAGAAAGTGTAAAAGCACCAAGTTAGCATGCAAATTCTGAATCTAGTGAGCGCAGCATCTAAAATGCCTGCTTTGAAGTTGCAGCTGGCATCCCTACAACCCTTGGGTTTTGTTAAGTTGACATTATTTCATTTCAGGATCTCACCCCACCTTGTGAAGTAGGGACTACATGCATTACCATCCCCACTTCAGAGATGAGGAAACAGGGGCTCATTTAGGTTAAGAAACTGGTCTGCGGTCACATACCTCATAAATGTCAGAGGCTAGATTTGAACTCGAGTCTCTTGAGACACCAAATCCAGGCCTTTGGCCACTATACCACACTGCTTACCTTTAGTACCTCCCCCAATGGCAATCATTTGGTCTTATTATTGGAAGACTTAATCAACCCAAACTTACACTATAGCAATGCACAATATGAGCTTCTAAGTACAATGGTATCAGCTGACTGAGTTTGCTGCCCTGGCTGGGGCTGGCTTAGTATTTAGCACCTTTAGTATGAGTCTATTTGATTTACTAGGATATGAGATACATGCATACACATGCATATTGATGTCTTCTGTGTACCTTCATACATAGTGATTCTGAATATACATATATGCAAAAACAGATCAAAGCAAGTAGAAAGAGAGGAAATTTGTACTTGGAGAAGACATGATAGTGAGAGTGATGAGAGGTTGATATACAAGGTATCCAAAGGAGAAGAAGATGCCAAAGGCATAGAAGAAATCTCTACTCTTATAAAGACCTGAAAGGGGTGACCAAGAAAACATAAAAAGCTGCCTACCCACATGCCTGCTCTCCCATTTACACCACTGAGGGAATTGTCAATGAAGGTCTAAGTAAAGAACAAACATACTCTTGAAAATAATAATTAATGATGGGCCACTTCATTAGCATCTCACAGTTGACTGAGAAATGTCATCAATATGAGATCTCATTATGCTTATTGTTGGTGGTTATGAAAAAGCATTTGAGTTGTTAGAACAAAAAGTTCCTTTACAGCAAAGCGCCTCCCGCCCATATAGTAGGGCATTTCAAGATTCTTGAGAATAATAATAGCTAAGAATGATGAACATTTATATGGTCCTGTAAGATTTACAATTGCATATATTATCTCACTGATTCTTACACTAACCTTGTGAGGTAGGTGATATTGTTATTCGCATTTTCCAGATGAGGAAAACTGAGGACCAGAGGTTAAGTGATTTGCCCTGGAGTCTATTACCAGTAAGCACATGAACAAGGATTCAAGCTCTCTGTTCTTGACTTCAAGTCCAACACTAAACACTATGCCAAGCACAATAGAAATAATATTATTTGATGGCCCTTGAATGGAAAACATGAAGTGAAGTATAAACCTGAGAAACCTACACTAGTCAATATTTTTTGCCACTGGGATTGAGAACATCCAATGTAGAGTCCAGGTAAAGGAGGGATTCCTGGTAGATGGTGAAGCCATTCAGATGCTCCTGGATACAGATGATATTTTATTGATTGTATTGAGTGCAAATCCAGCCTTGGACACTTACTAGCTGTGTGACTTTGGGTAAATCACTTGACCTTTATCTGTCTCAGTTTCTTCAACTCTAAAATGGAGTCAATTCTAGTACCTACCTTACAAGATTGCTGTGAAGATCAAAGGAAATAATTATTATGAAGTCCTCTACAATACAGGCACATAGTAGGTACTTAACAAATGCTCATGCCCTCCCCCCTTCACACCCTTCCACACACACACACCTCCCCTCTCCAAGCTCCAGAACATTGGGAAAGCATCCTGTAAGAGACCACTCAGTGGTATACTGTGATAGTAATGGCAATTAAAGATTCCCCTGTATTGGCTTGGTTTTCAAATTGATTGTGTTAAAACCCAGAGCTTGTTAATCCCACCTGTGGGATGGACTTGTTGATGTGAAAAGAAAGTCCTGAACCAGGAGGAGCTGGTGACGTAGATTTGGAGAGACAAGGGAGAGGCAGAAGAACCTTTTTGGAAGCAGCACCCACGTGGAGGCAGAGAGAGAGACTAAGAGAATTGCTGGTGGCCGCTTTGAATTGCCCTGGACTTTTGAGACCTGCCCCCTGAGCTGCCAAGGACTGAGGAGACATGGCTGTTTTGCTGGTACTTTGTCTGTCTGTTTTGATGTTCTTTTGCCAGATTTGTCCACTGGTGAAAGACAGTCCTGTTGTTGAAGAAGTCCTGGAACCTGGCTTTTAGTTAAAAAGCCCTGAGACTGTCCTGCAGACAGAGAGTGAATACTGTCCACTGGTGAAGGACAGTGCTGTTGTTGCAGGGGTCTGGGAACCTTTCTGTTGGTTCAGAAGCCCTGAAGAAGGATTTTCTTGTTGTATGTTTACAGAAATCCTGGGAGAGGGTTTTGCTAATGTTTTCAGGGGTTCTAGGACTGTTCTACAGGCAGAGGATGAATTAATGAAGAGACAGGCAGTGTATCTTGTGGCCTTGCTAAGCCTTGTCTCCCCAGGAACTAAGATTGCTGAGAACTTGCCTGTGTCAAGATGAAGAAAAGACCTCCATTTGGGTATTAAGCGCTGTGCTTAAACTTGATGTAACTCTGGGGTAGATTCAATTGAGATCCAGGGGTGGGGAACTTTTGACCTTTTTGTGCTCTGTGATTGACAAATGAAGGTATAGCCTAGGGGTGGAGAAGTATTTAGACCAGGGACTTTGTAATTGATTGAATGATTGGAAGGTCCTGGGGTGGGGTAGTACTTGGAGATTATTTAATCACACTTAGTAAATGCTGTATTTTGAATGATGTCATGTTTTGATCTTCTCTGTTCTTGGTTGGTCACTGAATAAAATGGAGAGCACCTATGCTGGTATTCTGAACCTTGGGAAGTTGCCTTTCCTTGGCAATTACATTACATATACTCAAATGAGTTTAGCCTATCCATCCACACAGAAAAGACCAAATGGATGATGAATGTCTATTGTCCCTATTCCAACATCCAACTGAATGGACACCTTATAGAGTATGCTTAACAGTATATGTAATATAATGAAAGATAATGTAGATGGATAGGAAAATGGTATCAGAATTTAAAAGGAGGAGAGAGAATAGGATTATTTTTGGAAAATTGCAATGCTTTTTTACTAACCTTTCCATAGAAGGCAACTGGGGTGCAATGGCTAGAGAGATCATTGGGCCTAGAGTTAGGAAGACCTGAGTTCAAATCCAGCCTCAGACACTTACTATGTGAGCCTGGACAAATCACTTAACACTGTTTGCCTCCATTTCCTCATCTCTAAAATGAGCTGGAGAAGGAAATGACAAACCACTCCAATATCTTTGCCAAGGAAACCTCAAAAGACCTTTGTGACCTTACAAAGAATCAGAAATATCTAACACACCAATAAAGTTATCTATAACAGCAAAAGTCCATCATCGCAAAAAAAATAGGTGATGTTAGCTTTATGGTGACGAGACCTGGGACACCACTGCCTCCGATAGCCTGAAGATGAAAATCATACAGAAGGCAATGGAAAGGTTCGTGGTGGGTGTAAACAGGTTGCATCTTACACCCAACAAAAAACTCCAAAATAGGACAAGAGTAAAAGACATCGGTGAAATATTCTGTGATAGAAAGAGATGATGGGCTGGTCGTTTGGCTGCAGTAAGGGATGACAGGTAGATGGTCAGAGGGCTTCACTGTTAGCCATAAGTATTCAGCACATTGGGTGAACCCCTTATGAAAAGCTCAGGATGGACAAAAGTTCTATAGGATAATTAGACGTGGATTGCATCACCGGAGGTAACTCCTGGATCCATAGAATCATAACTTTATTTGACTATTTGAATACTTATATATGCACTTAGCGACTCCCCTGAAAGAATACCGACTCCATGAGAATAGGAATTATTTCCTTCTTTGTAATGATACCCCTAGCACAGTGTCTGGCACAAGTCAGAGTTTATTAATACCTCTTCATATTGGTTTGTCAACGAAAGTAAACATTATGGCAAAAGACCTTGAGTGCACACTCTAAGAGTTTGAAGGAACTAGGAATTTTGAATGTAGAGAAAAGATGAAAGGACATGCCAGCTCTCTTCAGGGATTTGTCATGGGGATATTAATGGCACCTCACTCACAGCGTCATTGTGGGGACCAAATGAAACAACATATATAAAGCATTCCACCTATGACTCAGAGGAAAAAGCAGTGACTTGAACAGCAGAGGACCTGTGTTCCCTTCTGTTGCTTTCTAGCTCTGTGACGTTAGGCCATCACTTATCTCTTCTGATTCTCATTTTCCTCATCTTTTAAACAGGGGGTTAAACCAGATGACCTCTAAAGTCTTCGGCTCTCCATCTGTGATCGATTATCCCATGACTCTGTTGTTTGAAGAGTCTTCTCATAGGACAGGGATTCGACTTGGTCTGCTTGGCCCAGAGCGAATGAATCACTCAGAGAAATGGGTGGAGGCTGCTAAGGAGAGGCAGACTCCAGCTCAAATTAAGTGAAAAACTTCCTGACCATTAGAACAATCCAATAGGAAGACGGGGCTACTTTAATAAGGAGTGGGATGCCTTCTGGAGGCTTTTAAATCTTGCCTGAATTGTTTTTGAGGGAATTGTTTTCCAGGTGTCATTTAAAATAGATGACCATAGAGACCCTTCTGCGCCATAAAATTCAGTGACTCCATGAGTTCCTGGAAAGCAAGTATAGCTTGATTCTATTAACTGTTTAATTGCACACACAACTCTCTTTTGTATTAGGTTGAAATGTCTGATCAATGTCTGTTCTCCCCTTGGGGCCGTCTGGATGGTGAGTTAATAACTATTTTTCCCTTTCACAAAAGAAGCAAGAGGCCTTGAGTCCACATGTCAAAGGTCTTGCTGCCTTACCAACCCAGGAGAATAGTTGGTACTGTGTCGCTATGCACTCAGTGGCAGCCTATGGCAACCAAGACTGATGGACATCATCCCCTGACCTTTGTTCAGAGATCCTTGTTTCTGAATGCAGCGAGGGGCCTCCTTTTCTCTCCTTCATTTATGTAGTATTGCTAGCTGCCTTCCAGGCTCAGCTCAAAGACCACCTCCTACCAGGGACCAGACCTCATCCCCTCAGTTCCTAGCACCCTCACCCCAAAGTTACTTTACTTTTCATTATATAAATATGTCATCTTATCTGTGAACATGTGCTTACCCCCAATAGAAAATAAACTCCTTGAAAACAGGGACTGTTCTGGCTTTTCTTTGTACCTCTAGGCAATGAGGTACATAGGGTGCCCAGAGTCTGCCTGGAGTCAGGAAGACTTGCCTTCCTGAGTTCAAATCTGACCTCAGACACTTACTAAGTGGGTGACCCTGGGCAAGTCACTTCAGCCTGTTTGCCTCAGTTTCCTCATCTGTAAAATGAGTTGGAGATGGATAAGCAAACAACTATAGTATCTGCCAAAAAACACCCAAATGGGTCACAAAGAGTTGGACACAACTGCACAATAAATCCCCAGAGCATGGGCAAAACCTGAGAAATAGTAAACACTTAATAGGAACCTACTGAATATTTTTGAACTCATAATCAGAGGCAGCATGGTGTACCACAACAGCCTAGATTCAAGTCCTGACTCTGATACATACTGATTGTGTGATGCTAGGCAAGTCATTTTAACTCTTGGTACACTGGGCAGTTCTCTAGACTGCAGACATTGGCAAAAGGAGTTTCCTCTTTCCCTCCAGGAAATTCCTCATACCAGCAAAATCACAGATCTCCTCTTAATCCTATTTATTTTTTTCTGATTTTAAATAGATTTTTATTTTTATCTTCTGTTTTAACATTACCTAGATTTTTTTCTTTTCTCCTCCTAGAGAATTATTCTTTATGTTAAAAAAAAGAATTATTTTTTAAATTCAGTAAAAGGTATCAACCCTGAATAAATCTGTTATATGCAATGTTCTGTTCCCATAGACAATGACCTCTCCAAAGCAGTGGCAGTGGAGGGGAGCTATCTTTTTTCTATCTCATATCCCTTCTCATATTCTTCTCATATCTCTGTGTTATATATAACTAGTACCCTGACTCTGCCTATATGCAATTTTACTATTCAGGTCCTGCTTTTATATAAAAATCTCCCTTCATTCCTCTGCTCCTTAAACCTTTTACCTCCCTTGAAGTTTTCACTCTTTTGGATTATACCTTCTTCCACCCCCTGAGCTCAGCCTTATGACAACTGCCTTGATCAGCTCAACTTAACATCCCTGAGGTTACCTGCATTATTGACTCCTTGCCATCAGCCATCCTGTGAAGTACAAATCTTGTTTTATATAACCTCATGACTAAACTTTGTGACACCATGTCTCAAGTTGTCCCACTTTATTTCTGTCTCCCTTCTTTGACAAATCAGGATATTGAGGTACAAAGCTACAAAGTGACTTTCACATGGTTAGACAACTAATACATGTCTGGGGTCACAGTGGAACCCAGATCTTCCTGATATATATTTTTTGTAAACAATCAGGATTAAATAACACAGGTAGGAAGTGTCTGAGGCTGGATTTGAATTTAGGTCTTTCTGACACCATAGCTGGTGTTCTATTCATTGCTTTACCTAACTGCCCCAGGTTTTCCTGATTCTTAAATTCAGTGTCGTAAGAACAACACCTCATTGCCTCCTTTGCTTGGCTTTCTCACATATCTCTAGAGAATCAAAGCAAACTGGAAGGGAATCAGCCTCGCCAGAGAATTTCTATTCAGCCACTGTTTTCAGGGTTCTCACATTAAGCTCATTAATTATTTCACCATCAGTTGAATACAGTCATTGTTACCAGTAGAAGTGGCTATGGTCTGGTCCTTTGGGGTCCCACTCTAATGCTGTGCTGTGGTTGGGAGTAGAGTTCTTGGCCTGGGTTCTTGAAAGCTGAGCCAATCGAGGGTAACTCTACCTAGCTAGAAACCCTTTGAGAGCATGTCTAATCTAATGGATTATATGTCTTTCATTGAAGACCTGGTGAAGTTTGGGGAGATTTATCATCAGGTTGGCTGAATTTTTCATTTTTCATAGATTAATTTTCATACATACACATTTTCCATACAAAGATATGCTTAAAGACCATCTACTAAGGTAGATAGGCTTTCTTGGTGATCCTTGATGTTTGTGACTCAAAGTCCTTCATAACCTGGCCCCCTTCTACTTTTCCAGTCTTCTTATTATATTCATCACCACAGACCATGTGATGCTGTGACACAGGCCTCTTTGCTGGTCCTCACAAAAGATGCTCTATTTCTATACTCTCTACCTTTGACCTGACTGTCTCCCCTACCCGGCGTGTTCTCCCTCCTCACCTCCATCTCCTGACTTCCCTGGCTTGTTCCAAGCTTCATCTCAAATCCCACCTTTCCCCAGCCTTCCCCACCCCCACTCACTGCCAATGCCTTCTCTCTTAGATCAACTTTCATTCAGAGAGATAACCAACAAGAATTTATTAAATACTGACTATATGCCGGACACTTTGCTAAGTACTGAAAATACAAAGAAAGGAAAAAAAAACAAAAACACACAAAAAAAAACAAACACTGTTTCAAGGAACTCGTGCTCTAATGCATTAGGCAACTTGTAAACAACTATTAATAAACAAGATATATACAGAATAAGTTGGAAATAATGAAGAAAGTGAAGGAAATAGCATCAGGAAACACTTTTTATACACAGCAGGATCTGAGCTGGAATTTGAAGGAAACCGAGCAAGCCAGGAGGCATAGATAGAGAGGGAGAGAATCTCAGGCACAGGGGATAGCTAGTGAAGATGCCCAGAACTGAGAGATGGAGTGACCTGTGTGAGGAAGAACAAGGAGGTCAGTGTCACTGGGTCACAGAATGTATGGAGAGGAATAAGGCGCGAGAAGACTGGAAAGGTGGAAAAGGCCAGCCAAACAGAGGAAGTTGTCTTTGATCTTGGAAGTCACAGAGAACCACTAGAGTTTATTAAATAGGTGGGAAATGTGGTTAGACCTGAACTTTAGGAAGATCAGTTTGGTAGCTGGATGGAAGGTTTCGGAAGACTTGAAATAGGGATATCTCCCATCAGATTACAGGAATAGTCCAAGTGATAAGGGTTTGTATCAGATGGGTGGCAGTGTCTGAAGAGAAAAGGGGGCATAGCTGGACTTGTAGAGAGGATTATCAAGTTGTACATAAAATAAATAAAATTTAAAAGTAAAATTAAAATGAGATATTGCAAAGATGAAATCAACAGGCCTTGGCAACAGTTTGAATATGGGGGAGGAGTGTGTGGGAGAGAGAGTGAAGAATTCAGGACACATAGATTTTAAGCTGGGGTGGCTGGAAGGGTGGTGCTACCCTTGATAGTAATAGGAAAGTTTGGAAGAGGGGAGCACTTGAGAAGGAAGGATAGCGAGTTCAGTTTGGGCCATATTGAGTTTAAGATGTCTATGAGACATCCAGTTGGAGATGTCTACTAAAGTAGAAGGGGGTGACTGTCTTCTTGGTGGTCCTTAATGTCTGGAGTTCAAAGTCCTTCATAACTGTTTGAAATAAGACTTGTTTGGACCAGTGACGTCACAGTGATGATTGACTTCAAGCGATCAAAGAAATCAGTCATCTACTGCATCCTGGGCCAATACCAGTCATCTTGACTTTTGTCTTACTACTAGACATGGATAATTCTGGAAGAAGGAGTGAGACTGATGACTTTGGGCTACTCCACCTTGTTTTAATCCACACAAGCCAAATTAAAAAAAAAAACTAGAGGTTAGGAGACTGTATGTATACATATACACATACATGTACATATCTATACACATGTACATATCTAGACTATATATCTTGTATGTACATGGCTTTTGGTACATTGTTTCCACTATTTGAGAGTGATTTTCTTGAGGATAGGTGCTATTTTTTTCTGACTTTCTTTGGATTTCCAGCACTTACAGTTATAATGCAAAACAGAGTAGGTGCTTAATAAATGCGTGTTGACTGGATTGACAGTCAATAGATCCCATATGTCTATGAATAAAATCAGAATTCCAGACTCTCAGAGCTGGCAGGGCCTCAAAGGCCTCAGGCCCTGGAGCCTGACAGGAATTCTCTCTACAATTTCCCCTGCAGGGGATCATCCAGGCCCTTCTTGAAGGCTTCCAATAAAAGAGCTCACTCACATCCCTCCTGAGGTGGCCCATTCACCTTTTAGACAGCTCTAATTGTGAGGAAGTTTTTATTTTATTTTTTTTCCCATCCTTATATTGATCTGAAATCTGTCTTTATTCAACTTTCTTCTATGCAACTACTTTTTTGCCTTCTGGGGGAAAATGTTTGAAACAAGTTCAATCCTTCTACAGCAGTGACAGCTTTTCTGATACCTGAAGTCAATTATCATGTCATTCATGATTTCTCTTCTCCAGACTAAATACCCCCAGCTCCTTCTATAGACAGTGGAGGGACTGCTCTTCAGACTCATCTTCTAGTTTGTCAGATCTTCAGAAAATGGGGTCTCCAAGCTGAGCAACATACTTCAGGTGTGGGCTGACCAAGACAAACAGGGTGATATGTTGAATATGGGGGAGGGATGGGGAGAAAGAGTTTATGCAGAACCAAGGATGACACCCAGATTTATTTAAAAAAATTCAGGGTACTCTTCCACAAACAACTAAATTCTTTTTGTTGTTGTTTGGTTTTTTGGAGGTAATTGGGGTTAAGTGACTTGCCCAGGGTCACATAGCTAGAAAGTGTCTCAGCCCAAATTTGAACTCAGGTCCTTCTCACTCCAGGGCCAGGGTTCTGTGCAGCTAAATTCTTTTTTTTTTTCTTTCTTTTTTGGAGGCAATTGGGGTTAAATGACTTGCCCAGGGTCATATAGCTAGTAAGTATCTGGGGCTAGATTTTAACTCAGGTCCTCTTAACTCCAGAACCAGTAGTCCATCCACTATGACACCTAGCTCTTCCCCGCTATATTCATAAAGGCATCTAGTTATGGTAATAGAGGGTAGGATTTAGAGTTGGGAATACCTGAGTTCAAATCCTACCTCAGACACTTAACTCGCTGTGCAAATCTGGGCAAGTCATTTAATCTCTATCTGCCTAAATTTCCTCATTTGCAAAATAGGGTCATGTTAGCACTCACTTGACAGGTTTCTTTATGAGGATCAAATGACTTAATATCTGTAAAACACTTTGGAAACCTTAAAGATCTATATAAATGCTTTTGTTGTTGTTATTTTGGAAGGGGGAAGACAATCGGGGCTAAGTGACTTGCCCAAGGTCACACAGCTAGTTAAGTGTCAAGCATCTGAGGCCAGATTTGAACTCAGGTCCTTCTGACTTCAGGGTCAGCATTCTATTCATTGGGCCACCTAGCTGCCCCATGTTATTGTTGTTGTTGTTTAATTGTTTTATTTGGGTCTGTGACCCCATTTGGGGTACTTTTAGCAAAGATACTGGAGTGGTTTGTCATTTCCTTCTCCAGCTCATTTTACAGATGAGGAAACTGAGGCAAACAAGGTAAATTGACTTGCTCAAAGTCATGCAGCTAGTAAGTATCTAAGGTCAAATTTGAACCCATCTTCTAACTCTGGACCCAGTACTCTATCCACTGTGCCACCTAGCTATAAAGATCTATATCACCTCTAAAGCATTTTATACTTTACACAGAGCAGAAAATGTCATTATGATACTGAAAAGCATTAGCTTCGGAGAGAGCTAGGTGGTGCAGTGAATAGAGCACTGGCCCTGGGGTCAGGAGGACCTGAGTTCAAATCCAGTGTCAGACACTTAACACTTACTAGCCATGTGACCTTGGGCAAGTCACTTAACCCAACTGCCCTGCCTTCCCCCCTCCAAAAAAAAAAAAGCATTAGCCTCATAGTGGGAATTATACAGAAACATCAGTTCTGATATAGTCTTGGAACAAGGGCCACAGAGAGACAGAATAGAGTACTGGCTCTGCTCTCTGTCCATCAATCATTTCTTTTTTTTATTGTTTTGGCTTTTTTTCCTCTGCCCTAAGTTAGACATTCTGTGTTTTTTGTTTTTTCTTGCATGGTGTTTCTTGATCAAACAAGAAATGATGTTAAGTACTATTATACTACTTACGTACAAATACAGCCTCTCAGTTTCCACAGGAATAGGGAATGTAGACTGGAATATCAGAAAACACTTAAATAACACCTTTTGGTTTTAAAAATGTTCCCTTTTATACCCCTCAAATCACAGCAATTGTGTTCATTTGAATGGATTTCAGTACTTGGAAAATCCCAACCTACTCGATCCCATCTTGAAGGGAATTTTATCTAGAAAAATCTATCTTAAAACAAATGATGATTCTTCTCTTCACATCCCTGGATATATTCTCAGGCATTTAAGTAGATTGGTGGGTGAGCCCAGATCAGTCAGTCAGTGGACAAGCATCTATTAAGCACCTACCTATTACGTGTGAGGCACCGTACTAAGAGTTGGGGATACAACAAAAGATAAAAGGCAGTGCCTGCCCTCAGGGAGCTCCCAGTAAAATAAAGCAGGCAATATGCAAAAAACTATGTACAAACAAGGTACAGATACTGTAGACAGAAGGTTAATTCTTATTTCATAGAAAGTATTTTTTACTAAAGTCATAGAATTTTAAAATGTAAACCTATAAGAGACCTGTGAGGTCAGGTAGTCTTTATCCTTTATTTTACAAATTAAAAGAATAAGGCTCTAAAAAATGGTGACTTAACCACTGTCACAGGGCTAGGAAGAAATAGACCTGGAATGTGGAATAAGTAAATGATGAGCAATAAGAGAGTTGAAAGCAGTGGATAGAGTGCCCAGCTCAGAGTCAGGAGGACCTGAGTTCAAATATGACCCCAGTTATTTACTAGCTATGTGACCCTGGGCAAGTCACTTAATCCTGATTGCCTCAGTTTCTTCATATGTCAAGTGAGTTGGAAAAGGAAATGGCAAATCACTCCGGTATCTCCACCAAGAGAACGCCAAATGGGGTTATGAAGAGACAGGTATGAATTTAAAAAAAGACAACAACAAATGACAACAAGAGAATTGAAAGGTGCCTAGTTTGGGGAGTTGGAAGAACTAGTAACTAGCACATCACCAGAACATCATCTGATGAGCTCAGAAAAAGAGAAAGAGAGTGGCTAGGGAAAGTGTAGAAAAGTAAACATTCAATTCAGTTCAACACAACACAACAAAGGTTTCATTGTAGGTGCTACAAAGACAAAAGTGAAACCATCCCAGCCTCCAAGCATTTTAAAGTCTAATGGGAGGTAGGTAACTCATATACATATAATTAAATACAAAATATATACAGAATGAATATTTGTCTGGTGAGGTGTCTCATGGGGTCCCATGCTCTTGATTGTAGCAATTAGGCTGAGACTTAGGTTGGTGGATGTCTTGAGCTCAGGAGTTCTGAACTACAGTGAACTATGGAGCGACAGTATCTATTGACATACAACATTAATAGAGTGAGCCCTTGAGATAATGTTGGAGGGGGTGGCAGCAGGGGGTAAAGACTCTAGGTTCCTGAAAGAATGGTTCATGAACCCAGATCAAAGCTGCTTTCTTATTCACAGTGGAAGAAAGATTGTAAATAGCCCATACACTTCCGGAAGAGAGAAGGATACTCAGTCTTTAAAAAAATAATAATAATATTGATAGATGGGTAGATAGATTGGTAAGAGGGAGAGGGAGAGGGAGAGAATGAAAATGAGAAAATGAATGAATTTGGGTGGGGAAAAGAACTAACAACAGAAGGTCCCAAGAAGACATCCTGTAGAAGGTGGCATGTGTGCTAAAGGGAATGCCAGGTACAGAGGGTACAAAATCAAGCAGAGAAAGAATATGTCGGCAAAGTTTGAGCTGCATCTTATACTGTCAGGAAAGGGATTTGATGGTACATTCTCCAAAAAGCTGTGAATACCTTATACCACTTAGGAAATTTCTCTGATTCTCACAGAGAAAAAGTATTCATAATTCAACAATCAGAGGAACAAAACCAAATTCTAATTTGGCATCACTTTTTTCTATATTTTTGTTAAATTATCTTTCTATTTTAGTTTCTACTGATCAGAGCAGGATAATTTTTCTCCTTTTCGAAAAAAAAGAAGCATGAAAAGCATTTTATGCTTTATAGAGAGCAGAAATTGTCATTATGATGCTAAATAGCGTTCACTGGGTACCAGCCTCATACTGGGAATTACACAGAAAACATCAGTTCTGCTAAAGGTTTGGAGCAAGGACAACAGAGAGGAAGAATAGAGGACTGGCTCTGCTCTATCTCCATTAACCATTTCTTTATTTATTCTTGTTGTTTTTTTCTTTGCCCTTCTTGCCTTCCTCTCTCCCTTCCTCGCTTCCTTCCTTCCTTCCTCTTTTCCTTCCTTTCCTCCCCTTCTTCCCTTCTTCCTTCCTTCTTCCCCCCCTCCCTCTTTGTCTCTCTCTCTCTCTCTCCCCTCCCCCCATCTTCCTTTCTTCCCTCCTTCCTTTCTTCTTTTTAATTTTTCTGTAAATATTTCCTTAACTCTCAGTTGTGTTGCTGCCAATACCTACAGCTCATTTTAGTAGGGGATTTAAAAGGCTGTCACACCACAAAACATTTACTGATCTATTTACCAAAGGCTCTTGCACATGAAACTTTGGCACATTTATCACCATTGTAAAACTGATTAATCTGAGGGCAGAGGACATCCATAGCCTAATGCAGCACTGGGCTATGGATGAGGTTCCTTGTGGGTGTTAAAGCTTTGGTTAACATGTTATGTGAAAAAGAGTGCTGAACTTAGAAGAGGCAAGAATTTCTTTCCTGCCTTCCAGACTTACTAACTGCCCAATAATGGGCAAATTTGTTTGTTTTTAGCTTCTCTGAAGCTGTTTCCTTAGCTGAAAAAAAAAGAAAAAAAATACAATAACACTTTATCTCATGGAGTTTTGGGAAACATGAAGTACTCCATAAAGTATAGGCTATTATTTTGTATTTATTGCCTGGTATCCTTTTATGATTCGATGGTCTGATGGAAGGAAGGAAGGAAGGAAGGAAGGAAGGAAGGAAGGAAGGAAGGAAGGAAGGAAGGAAGGAAGGAAGGAAGGGAGGGAGGGAGGGAGGGAAGGCAGGATGGGAGAGAGGGAGGAAAGAAGGTAGAAAGGAGGGAGGGAGAGCAGGTGATGATTCTACTGGATTCTATGCTGGTTAAATCTCATTTCTGGAATACTATAGTCAGTTTTGACCAACAAATTTTATAAAGATTATTGATAAAATGCATGACTAGAAAAGATTGATAAAGATTGTGAGAGGTTTGTGGATGATATGGGAGCTGGATGGGACTTTGGAGGCCATTTATTCTCGTTTCCTCATTTTCTAGTTGAGAAAACGGAGACTGAGAGAAGTCACATGACCCAACTAACATCACCAAATAAAGGGCAAAAGGTTCTTCACCTGATGCCCACAGACTCCCAAGAGGTCCATGGCCAAATTTCAGGGATTTGTGAACTTGAATGGGGAGGGGGGGGACTGACATATTTGTTTTCACTAAGATCTAAATGAAATGTTCTCTTTCCTTCAGTTATTTAAAAAACATAATTCTGAGAAAGGATCATTAAGCTTCATGAGATCAACTGCCAAAAGAGACCATGACATAAATGGTTAAAAAGCATCCTGAGGTATCTGGAAGGAGTTAGATCTAGTTTTGAGAAGAAAAGACTTAATAGAACAAATGATCCTTTGTGGAGTGAGGAGGTGCAGGTGCTTTTTCATTTTTGGCTTTATAAACAGGACCAGGAATAGGATCACACATTTCCACTTAATAAATGTCTGTTTAGTTGAATGTTTATTTAATTGAAATTAGAGAGACCATGATGGCTCCCTAGAAGAATTAAGAGCAGGATTAGGGGATATTGAAAAGAATATTTTGCATTTGATGGGTGTCTGGCTAGAGGCTGAAGGGCTGACCTGTGGAAAAGGGGATTAGTGTAGAGTGAATCTGGGTGACCTCAGGGGGCTAGACCAGAGGAGATGGATGCAAGTTTCAGAGAGGCAGATTTAGGGTTGGAATAAATATGAACTTCCTAATAAATTGAGTTGACCTGAAGTAATATTAGTAAGAAAGGACACCCTGCTCCTGCTCAGATAATCTCCAATTTATGACAGATAGATAGATAGATAGATAGATAGATAGATAGATAGATAGATAGATAGATAGATAGA
>NW_027185575.1:3691275-3694078 GCF_028583685.1 Petaurus breviceps papuanus
AGATAGATAGATAGATAGATAGATAGATAGATAGATAGATAGATAGACAGACAGATAGATAGACAGACAGGGAGATAGATAAATAGATAGATAGGTAGATAGGTAAATAGATAGATATTTTGTATATAGTTGTTTGCATGTTGTCTCTTCATTTTATTGTGAGCTACTTGAGGACAGGGTCTTTTTTTTTGCCTTTCTTTGTATGTCCAGTGCTTAGTACAGTGACTGAGTCATGGTCAGTATTTAATGAATGCTTGTTCACTTGACTTGGGTCCAGAAACAATGAGCTTCCTTTTATAAGCGAAGGTAATTCACTGTTAGGTATTTCTGAGAAAAGAGTTTGTTTAGGTCTGGGTTGGATAAAATGACCTCAGTGCAGCTTCTCCAACCCCTTAGATCTAGAGATTCTTTCACCTTAAGGACTCAGATAAATTCCCATTCCATTCCCTGCACTCATAGAAGGCAATGAGATCACTGCTGATGTTTATGAGACACTACTTCCCGCCATCTTTAAATCCTGTCTGTTTTCTGTTTTGTCCAGGCTCCTTGGCAGCTCTTACTAAGCACTCTTAGCTTTAGTCCAGTTTCCATCAGATAGACTCCTACTGAGCAAACAGCAAACTCCAACAGGGTTGCCAGAGGATGATTGAACCAGAATGGCTGAGCCTTTGCCACTGGTCTCTATGGGACAGGATTAAGGGATTTTGGAAAGGATATTCAGCAACTCTAGGTATCTGAGGAGGAGCTCAGAAAATCCATTTCAATCAACATTCTTGGGATAGAAACAGAAAACTCACTGGTACCACTCACCCCCAGGCAACTGGCACATAGAATCATCTTGGTGGGGAGTGTGCATAGAACATTTAAACCTAGAAGGGAAGCCTGTGGTTCTGAGCCATGTGCAATGATCACCCATCTGTGGCCCCATTGCATTCCAATGAATGGTTAGCCTACTGCCTTCAATTTATCTTCCAGGCCCTCCTAGATGTCAACCACCTTACAAAATATGCGGTAATGGCACTTGGCTATGCACTGTTGAACTGATTGTCTGGCCCTGGTGTTTCAGCCCTGATATATTTGCATTTCTGTAGTCAGTGTAGTGATAGCCTATATCTTTATTCAGCTTATTCAACCAGAGCTGAACACATGGATAACAGCATTGTTATTCGTGACTACTAACACAAAGAACAGCAATCTATATGTATATGTAATATATTAATTTGAGAGCCCTACTGCCTTTCGAGGAGAAATGCATGGTGTATGTGTGGGAGTATTTTCTCCAAACTGCCTCTTACCTTGTCTCTGCAGATTTTAGATGTGAGTTGGCAGGCACCTTGATCGATATATATATATATTTTTTTCCTTAGTTAATGTTCAGGGAGACCTTTTTAAGAGGTAAAGTGCCCCAATCTTTTCAGATACAGCCATGACATCTCTGATTACAATGGAAAGACTTCACTGTAGAGATGAAGAGAGACGCTGATCAGGAGAAATGATACATAAAAATGAGATGGCACTGGAGAGGTTTCTTTTCACAAGGAAATTATCTAAGGTCTATGAGAACTTTTTACTTAATTGAACAAATATTTTGAGCCACCAGAACCTTCCATTCCACAAAACCCATAGACTCATAATTGTCAGTGTTTATAACTAAGAGCAGCAAAAATTGGGCCTGGGGATTCATGCTTCTTGAAAAGCTCCAAATGGCTCTTAGTGGGAAATTCTCTTCTAAGAAGAGAGCGCTTCTTGGAAGATGCTCTCAGGCTAGTCTGACCCAATAGTAAGTGGGAGGTGTGCAAATAAGGGGGAGCTGAAAATAGGAGCCTGGGATTTCAGGCTCCCCCTTAGTTGGCTACATACTTTCCTTGTATGTTCTGGTATGTTTTGTCTTAAGCTTTCCCTAGGCTGGCAAGGTGGGACAGATGAAAACATAGCCTTCTTAACCTCCAGCCAGTATATCAAGTCAGTGATAACTGTCATCTTGAGCTTGGGTTGTTGGTGAGGCGTACACTATAAAAGCAAACTGCTGTTCTGAGTCTCAATCTAAGAAAGACGCGTGTGAGCAACAGGGCAGAGCAGTTGGCAGCATCGGGAATAATGGTTCTCCATCTACTTTCTTAATGAAGAATAATTATTTGTTAGCTTAGGTGGAACTTTAATACCTTAATTCCTAGAGGCAGCACATGGAAATATTGACTGAGCCTGAGTTCTTGATGGGAAATAGAAGACATAGATAGTCAAATGCATTTTCTTACATTTCCATACATTCATAGTCTTAATTAAAGCAGAATTCCCTGCTTTAAAAGCACATCCTCTGGGTTACTCCTATATTTTACACTCAAACTCTTGGGTTGTATCCTAGAGAGGGAAACTGCTCCCCTGATGCCCAAGGGAGTATATAACCTCTGGTTAGCCACTAGTAACATTATAGATTACACAAGCCCCCACCAGAGCACTTCCCTTTAATAGTCAACTACCAGACACGATTAGTTCTTCACCAAAAAACAATAAAACCAAACAAACAAAACAACACAATCACTAATGTAGCATAGTAAGAACCGCAGCTAATGTTAACGATACAATTTACATATATGTATGATATATGTCCAAGGTTACTTAGAAATGTTGTACAGCAGAGTCCTTTTTGCTTTTTTTCTCTTTGTAAATTCCTCGGGCTACACCCTCTGGGGACAATGTCTCTGATGCAAAGATGATCAATTGAATTACCAGAGTCTGTATCTCTCTACAGCTCAGTTACTAAGGGCTCTCTCTCTCTCTCTCTCTCTCTCTCTCTCTCTCTCTC